>NC_134402.1:353535302-353827802 GCF_038048845.1 Mixophyes fleayi | reverse complement strand
ACGTCACTTCCCAAAAAGTTATTGAAGTGGCCTCATGTGAGCGAGACTAAATCAACTGTAGGTGGGGCCAACACAAAAGTAGGCAGGATTTAGAACCACTGGAATTTGGTTGTAGTAACATTTTGGAAACCTTAGATGTGATGACTTAATACACAGTGGGTCATTTCTAAAGCAATGCAGGGATAAAGCTGCCAGTCCTGTGCTATAAAAATACATGAATCCTTTTACATCTTTTACATTATGTGACTGGTTTATGCCTCTGTGCTCCAACTTGTTTAGCTCTACAAACACATCCTTCCAAAAAGTCCCTTCATAGAAACATATCTGACTTTGTGTCAAGAGGGGGAATAATAGACTGAGAACTTTTTATTCATCACCCGCTTCTCACGGTTTAATTTATTTTTTAATACTTGGTCCAGTCTAAGAATATACACCAGAGCATCAGTGTATTATTTCATGTTATTAGGTACATTTTGCCCTTGCTATTACCTGCAATATTGTATGTATTAGAAATAGAAAGAATATTGCCATATTGTGTGAAAATAACAGGACAGAAGAAGGTCATTTTGCTTGTGTTAGTTAAGGTAATTACTATTTGTCTCAAACACCCATTGTTATGAGGTGTGGTGTAGACCTGGCTTGTAATCAGAACAATGGCTGAGTGACTTGACATAGTTAGCTGGCAGCCCACGTTAATTAGCTAGGTCAACAGGTAATCTGAGTGGTAATTAGGTTAGAACTTCTAGATGATATGCAATGTGCCTCCACAGTTATATACTGGCTGAAATAGCAATGGGAAATGTATTAATATAAATGTTATTGTATCAAAATGTATCACAGACTCAGATTGTTTAATGTGGCAGATGCAATGTGTAAATGTCTTGTTGTTTCATGCAACCGTGATGTGTCATTCCCTGATGTTATATTGTAACCCTTTGTTTAATGTATTTAGCCAAATAGCTAATTGAGACAAGCAATCCCATTGTATAATCAAGGTAACAGAGACAGTATGTCTGACAGTTAAATTATCCACTGATAGACCCCTGCTGTAAGGGGGAGGATTGAGACATTTGACCCTACTCCCTGTGTATACGGCCAAGAATATAGGGAGAGCAGAATGCCAAGAGAGCTATTCTAGATTGGAGGATGCTGGAGTACAAGACATCAGCAAAAAGGACTCTGGGCCATGCATCGTGGTGCCGCTGGGGGAAATCCAACTAGGACAGCGTCTGTATGAGCCAGTAACCAAGGCTGGGTGACATCGTAACTGTCTAGCAAATCGGTAGTGGTAATATTGCTGGAGGATAAGACTCTGAAAGAGGCTGAGATTATGATTTGGTAGTGCTGACTGCAAGAGGCTACTGGAGGGTACATGCTACCCTCCTTCACGAGCAGTACAGTGTGAATTAAGACATACCTCTCAACTTTCCTTGTAGTCGGACCAAATCCTGACAAAGTGAAAGTCACCCAGATTCATGACAGTTGGCAGAATGTCCTGCTCTCTCCTATCTGTTCTTGTAACTTTTACGTGGCTGCTGGTGTCTTTAGCAGAGATGCTGCTTGTATGGTGGATCCTGGAATGCTGGAGTCCGCATTTGGAAGAAATAATGGGTACATGAAATGTAGAAAACGCCCCCCAACCCCATCATTAAATAGCACCCACATTTGGGGGCATATTCAATTAGGGTTCTGGTCCGCGGTAATGCGCGTTACCGCGGAAAGTGCGTGTTATTGCCGGTATTACGGTACCGCAATAGCGCAGATTTTCGCTCGCAACCCCATGGGCTGCGAACAAAAATCCACGTTATTGCGGTAACGTGGATTAAGTTTCGCGGCTGTTCCGGCGCGATCCCGCGGACCGGAAAGCTAATTGAATATGCCCCTTAATATCTAATATCTAGGCATCCTTCCAGCCCAAACGTTAAAATAATAGTACTCACATTTTATAAATAGACCTGTTTCCCTCCAACCAACCCCAGCAAAAAATTCATATTACCATTTCCCACAATCATCCCCGGCATTAAATAATTCATTCACATTTAGTAAATAACCCTCTTCCCCAAACTCAGCCCCACATTCAATTAATAGCCCCAAATAACAACAACATTAAAGGTCTCGTCACCCCATCTTAATTTAATTGGCCCCACCAATAAACAAAATTGCCCCACAATCACCCGACAAATAAAACAGCACCCATTAATTAGCCCCCACATAAACTCCACCATTAAATTAATAGCCTACCTCCAACCCAAGTACATTAGGACAGCCCACCGTCCCTTCCCTCATATCACACATTATATTAACACCCCATTCCCTCAAACATTATTGCAACATACCCCCCTTCTTTCCTTCACATATTATAGAAGCCCCCCGTCCTTCACACATTATAGCTGCCTACTCCCCTGTCCTTCACACATTATAGCAGCTCCCCCCCACCCTATAGTTTTCATACAAAGCCCCCTGCAGTACCCAGACTAAGCTGCTGCAATCTTATATTGTCCCTGATAAAGGAATCTTAAAATGATCTTAAAGAGGAGACAGGAGAAAATTACTATAGCTTTACATGAAAATTACTATAGCTTTACATCTACATTCAACATTTGATCAAAAATATATATTAAAAATTAGTCATAGTACTAAATAAGTAAGCCCAGCCTCATTTTGACCATAAAACATTTTGGATGAATTGAATGAATTTGATTGCTTGGTTATTTAATATGCGGAGTATGGTGCGTCAATTTAGCAAATGTCTGTTCAACAGACATTAAATTGATTATTTAATAAAATGGCGCTATGTGCACAACTGAGCTGTAACCTATTTCAGCAAATTCTAGATCACTGGAGCCCAGTCAGTGGCCAGCGGGTCACCTTCAGCACTTCTGTGCTCATCCTGTGGCCCGAGACATGAAGACAGAAGGAGGTCAAAATTATTTTTTTTTTGCTGGAGCACGCCAAGTGAGTAAAGGTGGGAAAGGGAAGAGGCAGTAGTAGTTCTGCTTGAGCAGTTTTAATTATCCCTCATCATTTGGGCAGATGCTTGATATGGGGCTATAGTATCCAAGTGACCATATAACCCTCACATCATGTCAAGTGACATGACACTAAGTGCCGCAGGGACCATGCCAAAACACTCAGGATACTTGACAGAGTGAGAAGCAGAAGCAGGTGGCAGAAGTGTGCAGTGATAATTAATGGATAATATAACTGCTGGCTTATTACTGTGCATTGCTGGCACTTTATTGTGCATTATTACCTGAGGCTTATTATTTGTCATTACTATTAGTGCCGGCTTTTTACTTATTGGTAATCTTCTGGTGATGGTGTTTTTTGTAGGTATTATAAATAGTAGTGGTGTATTACAGGCCATTAAAGCTATTCATGACATCATACTATCATCATCATTTATATAGCACCACTAGTTCCGCATTGCTGTAGAGAACTCATTCACATCGGTCCCTGCCCATTGGAGCTTACAATCTAAATCCCCTAACATACACAAGCACAGACTGAGAAAGACTAAGAGCAATTTAATAGCAGCCAGTTAACCTACCAGTATGTTTTTTGGAGTGTGGGAGGAAACCGAAGCACCCGGAGGAAACCCACGCAAACACGGGGTGAACATACAACCTCCACACAGATAAGGTCATGGTTGGGAATCGAACTCATGACCCCAGTGCTGTGAGGGAGAAGTGCTAACCACTAGGTACTACTCCTGCCTTACATAATACTGTTAGCATACTGTGAGGTCCTGATACCGTCTGGATCACAATCCCCACTCACTTAACTTTAGGTGCGGTGTTCTGCGTTGCTCCTCACATCAGACAGGAAGTAAAGTGATGTGTACACTTCCTGTCTGAGCACACAGAGAGCAACAAACAGCCTCACGATTTCCACTGGCCACCAATTCTCTTGATCACCCCCATGCTCACCCTTCCTCTCCGCCACACGCGGCCATCGGGTGGCAGGAAAAAACAAAACATGTGATGCAGGAGGCGACTTCCGGGTTGTCTCATTAGGTAATCCGCCACAGTGCTCACTCCTCAAACTTAGTAAGTCCTTTCGTTGCCAATTATGAATTTCACCTTCAGCCTGTTCAGACTGTCGCCGTAGGTGATAATGTTCCTATGGTCAAAGATTAACATGAAAAAATACATGAGCTCAGGAAACACTTGCCCTATCAGGCAGAGAAAAAATATAAAGTTCATGCAAATAAATGTAGACGACCTGTTAAATCTCTTGATAAGAGAGAGTGTGACTATCTACTAAAATCAAGGACATCCTTCCCATGAATTAACCAATTGTTATATTGGACCATTAGTCATTTTAGCCAAACATTTTTCTTCTGTTTTCAAGCTCCAATTACCATGTCTAAGATTCAAAGTTTTTCACATTTCACAAATCAACCCTGCAACATTATCCTTTTCACGATCAATGGCTCCTTCACTCATCAAGTTTCTTGGAAAAGAGTATACACCAAAACAACCACAACATTAAAACCACCTGTCAAATATTGTGTAGGTCCCACTCCTTCCGACAAAACAGTTGACCCATCAAGGAATGGACTCAAGAACTCTGACGGTGTCCTGTGATAACTGGCACCAAGATGTTAGCAGCATATCCTTTAAATCCTGTAATTTGCAAGGTGGTCCTTTACATGGCCCGGACTTGCTTTTCCAGCACATCCCACAGGCTCCATCGGATTGAGATGTGGGGAATTTGGAGGCTAAGTCAATACACAAATTCTTTGTCATGTTCTTCAAACCATTCCTTAGCAATTTTTGCAGTGTGACAGGGCACATTATCCAGCTGAAAGAGGCCACTGCCATCAGGGAATACTTTTGGTAGATACAACCTAGATACAACCACTGCATATCAGGAACATCCCAAAAGACCTGCCGTTTTGGAGATGCTTTGAACCATTATAATTTAACCTTTGTCAGTCGCTCAGATCCTTACACTCGCCTATTTATTCCTGCTGCCAACACATTGACTTCATGCACTGACTGTTCACTCGCTGTCTAATATATCCCGCCCCTTGAAAGGTGCCTTTGTAATTATATGTTATTCACGTCACTTGTTAGTGGTTTTATTGGTGTGGCTGATTATAATATATATATATATATATATATCTCTCTCTATCTATCAAGGTAATTTTAAAATACTTTCTTCTCTGGGTTCGCAAATTTACAAATATTGCAATGGCAGCACTTGTTAAACCCCTTGATCTCAAAAAATGTATTAGGAGTACTATTACTAATTTCAGATATACTTGGGGCCAGGGTGTCTGAAGTTCCTATTTTTACGGAAGACTACATCGGGTCTCATGGGCAAAATTGTAGCTAAAATAGGGTCCATCCGTAGAATATCCCAATGTTTAGAGATTGTGGATCTAATCCTGTGTTCACAAAAGTTATAGTTGGTAATGAATGGAATACGTTCCTTCTTTTTCTCTCTGCCTTTATATTGTAGTAGATCAGATCTATTGACTCCTTCGATCTTTGTTAAAGCTTCAGATATCAATTTTTCAGGGTAACCTCTTTACAGTTCCTCTTCAGTCTGTAGAATTGGGAATATGGAATATTAGATTTCCACTTTTTCATGTGGCCACTTTTGTAATGGAGGTGGCTATTAGTATCAACAGTCTTGACATAATTCTTCAACTCAACTCTATTGTTAATTTCTGTGAGGACCAAGTCCAGATACTCAATGCTAGTGGTGCTACGGTTAGCTGTGAATGTAAGATTATAGTCATTGTTGCCAATATATGTCAGAAATGAGTTAATTGACTCATCATTACCTTCCCCGACCATTAGTATATTGTCTATATATCTCATAGATCTTTTTAGTCAGAAAATGGATTGGGCCTATATATAAATTCCTGTTCCCAACATCCCATCAAGAGATTTGCGAAACTTGGCGCAAAAATGGTGCCCATGGCTGTGCCGCATACCTGAAGATAAAAAAAACTTATAAAAAATGTAAAAAAATTATGGGTGAGAATAAAATTCATCAATTCACATATAAAGTCCTTGTGTTCTAGAGATAGGTCTGGGTCAGGGTCTAAAAATTCTTTACAAGCGCCAATACCTTTTTTGTGCTCTATTTCTGTGTATAATGATTGAACATCAATAGTAAGCCGTGTATAATTGGGACTCCAACAGAATCCCTCAAAAATGTTTAACACACTATTTGTATCTTTTAGGTAGGATTCAAACTTACATATTTACTAAGCAATATGTCGACATATTTAGAGGTGTGTGATGTCAGGGAGTCTATGCCAGCCACGATAGGTCTTCCTGGGGGTTTATTCAGTGTTTTATGAATTTTTGTAAGAAAATAAAAAATAGGAATAATGGGGTTCAGAACCAGTAAATATTGGTACTCATCCTTAGCCAACACATTATTACGTAGGCCCTTGATAAGAGTGTTCATTAATAGGGATACATATTCTGTAGTGGGATCTTTCTGTAGTTTAATATAGGATGTCTTCTCATTCAGTAGTCTCTCTGCTTCCTCTATATACGCTGACCTGTCTAATAATACGACACCCCTGCCTTTATCAGTTTGCTTGATTATTAGTTCTTTATTATTTGTAAGGGTATTCATAGCTAGAAGTTCTTGTTTAGTAAGATTAGAGGTTTTAGGATTCTTATAATAATCCCTACATAGGTCCTTAACCACTAGCTCCTGGAAGAGGTCAATATGACTACTTCTAGACTCCAGGGGATAGAACTTGTGGATTTTAATCCTGATTAGGATATATTATCATAATTGGAGTTGATGACCATATCTTTTCTGGCAAAACATCTCTTCAAATGTCAGTTTTCTAGTATATTTGTTGATGTCTATAAACATTTGGAATTTACTTGGTTTTTGTGTAGGGGCAAACGAGACCCTTACTTAATAATGAGAATTCTGAATTATTTAATTGATGTTTAGATAAATGAAAGATCCCATTATCTTTTAGTGTTCTGTCGTTACAATTTTGTAAACTTGATTCCTTTAGAATACATCTCAATTATATTCTTCAATAAATGTAAAATGATACATAATGACAAAACATTTTTTTATGTAGAACACAAGATGATACATAGTTTATTTTTATGTAGGACATAGGATTAAAATCCTGAATCTGAAGTTTTGTTTGATAGGCAGGGGATCTGTTGTGCATGGAGGTCCTCCCTTTTGAGTAACTGCATTATTTTCAGTATCTTAAGTTATAAGAAGATTTGAGTTAGGATATAGAATATATACTCAGAAGGTATATTTGTTTAAATGTTTATAGTGGCTCTTTCGTAGCATACAATGAAAGAACATAAGATATTTAAAATTGTACACAATCTCAATAAAATTGTATTAAACCTGAAAATGTTCCAGATATCAACGCACTTACTTGGATCCATAAACTCCCATGCTACCGGTTAAAAAACAGACAATTTCAATTATAGTATTTTTCTCATTCGTATATATACAGTAAAGGATCTTCCATTATAAGAGAACTCATGGCTACTTCAAGTGTGCAAAGTCGTAAAACTGAGTAAGTCACTATTTAATAAATAAATAAGTTATTTTTCAGGACATAGCTTCACTTTAACTAGTTGAGTGAAATGGATTGATTTATGTCTAGCCCCTACTCCGACAGTTTCCATAGTTTGAGAAGCTGCCAGCAGTAGACCGCAGTGTAAGCTCACAGCGCAAGAAGGGGATGTCTGTCCAGTCTTCAAAAACAAAACTGAATAGAAGTGCTCTTATGGGAGAAGACTGGACACACATCCTCATTTGCTCCAAATCCACAGTGTGACCAGCTCCCTACTCCCATGCCAAGGGGGAAGTGTCACAATTGAAATAAATGAGGGTTGTACAGAACTGGGTCTCCTAATGAGTTTTACCAGCTCTCTGTAACATTTGTCAACACACACACAAAATGTACTAAACAAAAAACAAGTTCTGCTCTAATAAGTTCCTAAAACGTTATTTTTCTTTTTATATAAACCACTTGTATTTCTGCATTAATTTCTATTTAGTACGGAAATGGTTCTTTTTATAAATATCACTGTAATTTCATACGAGTCAGATGACCAACAAAATTTTAAGTTACGGTTTCAAACTAATAAAAACATGATTCATGGTGGAAATACTTTATAATATATTACAGATAATGTAGGTATTATAGTGTCATCACAGTAACTAAAATAGAAGCACCAACCAGAAAACATGAACGCCACTTTACAGATTTTATATATTGCTAGACAAGCTGATATAAAAATATTAATAGCTACATCTCTTCCAAACATTACCAGTTGCTGTCCCCACTTCCCTCCTTGTGAACGTTCAGAAAGCACTCACTCGTTTTATAAGGAACCACAGACCCCCAAAGATCTCAGCCAATGTCTTAGAAAGACCAATTCCCAGAGGTGGTAGGGGCCTCCCTGATATTAAGTTAGTTATACTACCAGGTCTCCCTTTTCTCCTAAATTGTCGCCTCATATGCCCCCTCAATTTCAAACCCCTGGCAAGACATAGAATCTGTCTACATCACCTGGCCTGATCTCTCCCCCTTGTACACCATCTCCCCTTGCTCTACACTGCTTCCCACCATTAAATTTGACACTAAGCTTTTTGGGATTGCCACTCCCCTAAATTGAAACTCACTACAACGATATCCCCCCATGTCCACATTTTGCACAACCCTGTATTCTCTCCTGGACTTTCAGCCAGAGATTGTCACACTCCGACCCTGCGGACGGGTACCGACTTTGTTACCTTCCTCCTATAAGCGGTGATCAGGGTGTCCTGGCTTCTCTCGGATCAATATCCACATCTAGTCTCTTGTTCTGCGCATATGCAACCAATTACCCTCTCTTATGACCTCCTACCTGTTTCCATTGGTCCCAGCTTTTTGGAGCACTATTTAAACCTCCCATTTCCTTCTGTCTGATGTCTGCTCTTCGAGTTACTCACTGTCAGTAAGGATCTGGCTTCCTTCAGTCTGACTCGCCTGCTGTTGCTCTGTATGAACGTCCTTGAATCAGCCGAGTTCCTCTAATAGAACTTCTTGCTGCACCTGTATTCACCAGCCGTGCTCTGAATTATCATCTACGGATCAGCTAGTTCTACTCTACTACTGCTTCTATTTGAACTGCCGCTGTACCAGTAATTCACCTGCTGTTGCTCTGAGTTACCATCTAACGATCAGCTAGTTCTACTCCACTACTGCCTCCATTTGAACTGCCACTATACCAGTAATTCACCTGCTATTTCTCTGAGTTGCCGTCTACGGATCAGCTAAGTTCTCTCCCGCTATTGCCCTCATTAGGCTGCCGCTGTATTAGTAATCCATCTGCAGTTGCCCTGAGTGGACATCTACGTCTCAGCTATTTCTATTCAGCTATTGCTTCCATTCGAACTGCCACTGAACCAGTGACTCTCCTGCTGTTGTTTCAAGTTACCACTTACAGATTAGCTGCTCCGTTGCTACTTTCTCCGCTACACTATCATTACCCTGCATTCCTATGAGACTGGCTCCCTCGCCACTACCTCCAGTGCTTCTCTGACTTGTTGTCACCGCTCCGCTGTATCAAGCTCCACCTGTTACTCTGCCAACGCTCATTCAGGGAATCGTGACCAGCGGGATAGAAGCAGCGAAATCCATACCCTCTTGCGGGGTCACTGGCGAACACCACCTACCCGTTAGACTCCGCACCCCTGAATGAGCTCTATCATTTGGCAGATACAAGGGATCCACTAAATATCCAACGGATTTGTGACAGAGATGTTGTCTTGGACCCATGCTGGCCTCCAACTCCCAAAAGACTTTTCCAAACTGGGTCTTCCGCTATCGAAGCTCCAAAGTCGCTCCCCAACCCGGACTCTCCGCCCCTTTGAATTTTTTAAATTAGACAATTCCTATGGTCCCTGCCCCCCACCTACATGCTCCGAGACCACACTCCCTTTGAGTATCTCTTTAGACATCACCCTATGGATAGGGGTATGAGCTCCCAACTTTACAGTATCCTTCTTGCAGCCACCCTTCCCTCTCCAAGATCTCATGAAGCCAACTAGGGGAGGGCCTTGGTCCTCCTCTGGATGAGGAAACCTGAGGATAGCTAAAAGCTCCATATCTAACAAACTTAAAGAAACCTCCTACAAAATCTACTATTGCTGGTACTACACTCCCATATGACTCCATAGTATATTTTCCTACTGCTCGCATGACTGCTAGCGGGGTTGTGGCTACCGGGGATCTATAATTCACATTTGGTGGAATTGACCGATTGCCACCTCCTTCTGGGACACAGTTCATGCCCTCAAACACTATTTGAGGCTCCTGTTGCGAAGGACCCTTGGGTATTCCTACTAGGTCACCTTCCACAAGATCTTGACAATGAAACACTGCACAGTGGCACAGAGGAAATTATATTGTGCATAGATTAAAGAAAGAACTTCAGTTACATTATTTACATATTATATGTATACAG
This sequence comes from Mixophyes fleayi, assembly GCF_038048845.1. Lineage (NCBI taxonomy): Eukaryota > Metazoa > Chordata > Amphibia > Anura > Limnodynastidae > Mixophyes > Mixophyes fleayi. The sequence goes on along the minus strand of NC_134402.1, from coordinate 353,817,324 downwards.
ATTAGCCTGTTTTAATAAATGGGTACAAAGTGTAATGTTTGGGGCCCACAATTAAACGTCCTAATATCGTAGCCTGGAGAGAGGATTTTGAAACAATTTCGCTCACAAGACATAAAAAAAAAAAAGAAAAGTTACAATTCAAACTGAAACTTGAAATAAGTATTAAATTTAAGTCTTTTTCAGCACTAACATTAACCGAATCCTAAATCAGAAACTACTAAGTGTTTACACCCAACTCAAGCAGGCCCCCCATCAAAGTATACATCCTAAACATAAACCACACCTCTCAAGATCTCCAAATCTAAAAGTGGAAGAAGCCCTTACAGTATAATTTGTAACAGTGTCAGAGATTGCGGTTTCTTGTTGATCCTTCTGACTCGTACCCAGCTCAGCGGTTATTTCAAAATGATAAAGCTACTTCCCTGGTAAGCTGTAGGAGTTAAGGTAACACTATCCACAGAAATGTATCACTTTCAGCAATGGATGTAGAGTACATGAAATCTGTATTTCGTTTTATACTGCACTTTAAATAATGGTATGTGAAGGTTGTCGTTCATCTCCTTGAATGTCAGAACACCTTTAGTTAAAAAATCATTTTAAAAAGTTGTTCAGTGGAACTGACATATTTGTGTTAATGTTTGTCCCACAATTCCAGACATTGACTTGGATCAATGGATAACTATCATTAGAGGCTGTATTTATCAGATGTTTGTATACCTCCTATACCTGTGTACATATTAAATTTTTCCTAAATTAGACAATTGAAACAATGAGTTTACTTACTGTAGAATTCTCTTTGCTGACCGTATATACAGTTCTCGCTTTTACAAATAGCAACATGGCAGCCCTCTTAGGACGAGACTGTAGAAAATATTTTATCAATAGCCTGTAGAAAATATTCACAGCTTTTTTTTAATGTTTAGTTTCACTTTCATGCTCATTTTCAGCATTTTAAACATATCGTATTAAGTGCCACATCATTAAAACATAAAAACTTGTGTAACTTTGGCATTCACACACAAAGCTCCCTTACCATGAACATTTTTAATACTATGGGTAATGAAAAAAAAGAGAATTTTGGCTAATTCAACAGTGTTGAGCCAGGAAACACCTGTAAACGGATTATTACAGGCATAGATAATCCTAAAACTTGAAAGATCTCATGAAAAGTTGGCTGGAGAGTTATTTTTGTATTATTTGTAACTTAAGCATCAGTACACACTTATACATTTGGCACAATCAACCACCAAGTACCTGCCTTATTAGTGACTATTTGTGCCTGGCCTCACCACAGAATTACATTAGAGTTGGTGGGTTATTTTGTGCCATGTGGCAAAAACTTTAGACAGTAAGCAATATTAGGGCAGGTACTGATGTGTGTGTACTGGTGTCTTCCTCCATACCACAATTACTATTCCCGATCTGGAACATTAGAAATCACCTGTAGGGAGGTAACATTTTACATTTTCCACTGCTTGTAACCTTGTGAATGGTGTATAGAGGGTGGATACATCCCTGTATTAAACTGTACACTCTGCCAGCTGGGCCCAGAAGACAGGGAACAATAGCTCCTAAATACCACTACATAGTTGCAGTCATTTGGCAAAAATATAACTGATGAAAAATGTCATGACATTAGTCGTAAGTAACAATATAATTGCACTACTTTAAGCAGTGAGGACATCTGTATAGAAACACTGGATCAGCAGGCTCTATCATGGGCACAACACTTCTTGGTGAATTCTAATATAACCTACTTTAGATTTTCCAAGAATTCTTTATTATAATAACATTTTTAGAAAGAATGGCATAGAACTCATTGTAAATTATGATCAATAAAATCACTTTGGAGTTCTCTGGCCTATGTGAAAGTTCAGCTGGCTGTATGGCCACAGAGTACTTTGGTGACCTCTGAGTACCTTAGAATGTACATTACAGTGTGGAGTATAATATATACAAAACTTGAATGTACATTAAAGTTTTGGAAATATTGGATTCTGAGGAGAGAATTCAATTGCTAGCGATGTTCCATCAGAGTCTCGTGAAATGAGCCTCTACAAGATGTTAGGCCAGAAAGACTGGTTTTTGCTTGCACCCTAGGTGTGTGGGAAAAACTAAGCAATGTGTAACACCCAGAAGTGTAGGCGCACATCACACGAGGCTCTGATGGGAGCTCCAGTTAAATGGATTCCCAACCTAAGAGTGAAAAACATAAAAAATGATTTTAACAAAGTGTAGAGGTGTCAGAGTAGACTGTTGCTACTGTTCACTTTCTTAAAGTTTATTGTGTTACCCTAAACAGAGCATTAAAGCAAAAATGTCTCCACATTGACCTTTTTATCATGAGCAGTTGTGCAGATAAACATTCATCTCTCATACGTCCAATTGGGAGACACTGCGATACATACGAGTTTAGTAGGCGGTAACAGGAGTCCAGGCACTTAAACAGTTAAATCTGTGAGTATATCTCTACCCCTGCTATACCCCTCCCATAGGAAGGATATTAATTTTAGTTTTAGTGTGCCCTCAGGAGTCAGGCATGTTTTTTTTTTTGTCTTTTTAAGGGCTCTTGCCCTGAATTTTAGTTATTCTGTTAGGATCGGTTTAGTTTTCTTCCAATTTGGTGTTTTTATGCATGTTTTGTTGTTTCTATTTCTTATATGTTGTAAAATATTTGAAAATAACGGAGGCGAGTGTCATTCCTACATATATTTGTTTGCTATTTATCCTTGACTGATTTTTGTATATTCATGTATTATGTTTTCAGCCTAGTAATATACAGATTAATTAGGGGAATTTACCTGGTTTGATGAAAGGGGTTGATTTAAATATTTCACCTCTAACTTGTCTCACAGTTTACCTTGTACAAGGAGTTAGTAATTAGTATACAAAAAAGTCCCAGAGAGTTTGTGGGATAACCGGATTTCCCTCTGATTAAATTACTTTTATGTAATGAAACACGTCAGTTCATCTTTATTATTTCAGTGAATCCTGTTTGGAATTGTTTTCACTAAGTGATCTTGCTATGTAATATGGACATTTGTCATGAACAGCTTTTATATTAACTCTGAAGGGTGGGACCGCTCTGATCTCCTTGCACGTAAAACACTACGGCCAAAGGAGGCGTCCCCAGACGCAATACATTAAATTGGTAGAATTTCGTAAAGGTATGGACCGAGGACCAGGTGGCTGCCCTGCACAGCTGGTCCACCGTGGCTCCATTCCGTGCCGCCCAAGACGCCCCAAACGGGTAGAATGGGCAACAATACGCTTCGCCACAGGGAGATTAATACGGACATAAGCCTCCCTGATAGTCAGGGTAAGCCATCTGGCAACAGTTTGCTTAGATGCTGGCCATCCCTGCTTAGAAAAGTCAAATAAAACAAATAAAGAATCTGTCTTGCGTATCTTTGCAGATTTTTTAACACATATACGTAATGCCCTCACTACGTCCAACATTTATTTGTTCACGTTCCAGGAGACCGAGGCTCCTCTCTGAACACTGGAACAACTATTTCCTGATTAATATGGAACCTGAGACCACCTTAGGAAGAAAGGACGGAATAGTCCTTAAACTGCTCTGTCCTCATTTTTATTGTGGAAGTACACTGACAAAGCTGATACCTGAACCTTTAAGGTTCCTAGTTTAAGCTCCGCCTCTAAACCACACTGTAAGAAGGCAGAAATCTAGCCAGACTAAAGGATCTAGAATTGTAAGCCCTCTTCTTACACCATTTCATATATACATGCCAGATGCGGTGGCAGATCCTGGCCGAAACTGGCTTCCTGGAACTTAGGAGGGTGCCTACCACACCCCCCGAGAACCCTCTCGCTTTCCACAGACTGGATTCGAAGGCTCTGCCATCAAATTCAGCCGGTTCAGATTTAGATGCAAGAACGGTCCCAGGGTCAGTAGATGGCTCCGTAGCCCTACTGGAGTTACCAGAAAGACTGGCATTGTTAGGACGTCCACTGCACTGTCAGTGGATCTCTTGATCTTGTGCAGAACTCTGGGACTTCCCTGCCTGTGGAGGAAACATTCTGCTGCATGCTCTTCTGATGCACAGCCCTTCTCCTAGGGCACCCAATTCAAACTGAGGTATGTGGGGAATTGGTGGGAGGGATATGCTGTCAGCAGGAAGAAAGTTAACTCTTTAAGTGTCAGACTCCTCCCCTCCCTACTCAACCCCATGGTTAAGCAGTGTCCCCCAGATGGATGAAAGAGAAATTGCAGAACAAAGGGTAAGATCAGTTCTTTGACTGACAAGCATCTTTATGCGCCTCTTTGTACTATTTTTCAGAATATACATATATCTATATACATATATCTATTCATATATATATATATATATATATATATATATATATATCTATTCATATATATATATATATATATATATATATATATATATATATCTCTATCTATCTATCAATATCTATACCTATCTCTCAACTGTTATCCCCATAGTTTGTATATTCTCTATGAAGGAGTTTATATTATATAGTGGTTGTTCAGGCTGCATTGGTGTAATATATCCCTATATATAGATATATATTCACCATGACTGATAAGGAAACCTTTAAGAAGGGGACTACTGCAGGGTCTATTATGCATTACAATTGTGCCAAATGTAAAGTAAAAGTGGTCTTGTGGACAGTCTAGCCCGGAGGCCATGTGCACAGATTGTGAGGCGGAGATCCAGGATCACAGCCAGACCCAATCTGCGTCCAGGTCCACGGATGCACCAGCTTTGCTGCGTCCTTTGACTTTAGCAGAGCTCACAAGGGTAATATCTCACCATGAGGTAGGTTAACTTTCTACTTCTGTATCTGCACTACACCAGATACACAGTCTGGACAGTCCACTTCAGGGGTGTCCCATGTAGAATTCTCTTTAGCACAAACTCTTGCTGTCCCGGACCAATGTTTAGCTACGGCCACTTTCTCGCTGGAAAGCTTACTGGACGCTGCTAAAGAGACCATCTCATGATCGTCGGGCCTCTCAAGAAGCTAGGGATTTAAATATCCACTTTAAATGTTTTATCAGAGGAAGAAGGCGAGGTTCACAGAGATTCTGCAGAAGAGGATACGGCCAGTGCCAAAGGTTCATCCACAGTGCAGGGTGTAGAGGACCTAGTGCTGGGAGTGCACCAAACATTAGGCTTCACCGACCCAGGACGCTGTTTTTTCTGTTTAAAAGGCGTCGGAGTTTGTAGGGCAGGCATCATAGGATGGTAATTCTGTCACGGCTAAGCTCTCTGCAATAATCATAGCAGCCAGACGTTCCTTATGGTTGCGCTCTTGGTCCTCGGACTCCAAACGCATCTTAGGGGATGTACCTTTTCATGGCATCTCCCTCTTTGCAGCCAGATTAGACCAGCTTATTTCAGAAGCTACGGGAGGTAAAAGCCCACTTTTACCAGTCACTCAGATAAGGCCCAAACAGCCTAGGTTTCCGTCCTTTCGGGCCTTCCACAGATCCAGAGGATCCCCTGCCAGGGGCCAGTCAAATGCTCCTGCTACAGGTGGTTTCCGTAGTGGCCAGGGTCCTTCATGCAGAGGATATCTGAAACCAACAGAGTTGGCCTTAGCATGATGTGACCTCCATACATAGAGCTGTAGTGGGGGCACTTCTGATTTTTCGGGGCAGGTGGCTGGATGCATCGTTAAACCCATGGATCAGGGGCATTGTCACGAGGGGGTATGTCATAGGCTTACCTCTGGTTCCACAGGGCTTCCAGCCGTCATTCCAGTTCCACCATCGTAGAGAGTTTCTCAAACCTTTTCCTAGTTCCAAAGCCGATTCAGGATGGAATCTCTCAGGTCAGTGATAGCGGCCATGAAACTTTCCTATATATAAAGGACACTTACTTGCACAGTCCAATTTGTTAGGGCCATCAATGCTTACTACACATTGCAGTAAAAGGAAAATCATTTCCAATTCAAGGCGTTACCCTTTCAGTCTAGCGATTGCCCCGAGGGTCTTTACAAAGGTGATGGCAGTAATGGCGACCCTGCTCCTTTCCCAGGGCTTACTTAGACAACCTTTTCTTGAAGGCTTCCTCGGCTCAGATCCTGTCACAGCACACTCAGTTGACCAGATCATTCCTGGAGGAGCATGGCTGGATAATCAACCTGCCAAAGTCATCTCTGATCCCATTGCAGAAGATGCGGTTTCTAGGGTTAAATTTCAAACCCAGGTGTCAGTATCTTGTCGTCCGGAAGAAACACTATAGGTCCAGTCCAAGATCAGAGACCTCTTAAGCAGGCCTCAGGTGTCGCTGCTGCGAAGCATGAGGCTGCTGTGAACAATGGTGTCAGTCTTCGAACCAGTGTCTTACGCTCAGTTCCATTCGCGAGCACTTCAGTGGGAAATCCTGTGCAAATGGTCAGGCTCTCACTCACATCTGGACAAGCAGATGATCATTCTATCATCTGGAGGTCTGCCTAATCCTCATTTGGTGGCTGCTTAGGTCATATCTCTCCCAGGGACGATCCTTTCAGACATGAGAATGGACAATTGTCACCACAGAGGCAAGTCTGTCAGGTTGGGGAGGATTAATTTTAACCCTCACATTCCAGGGTCGGTGGGATCCGCTGGAGTCAACTCTTACTCTGTAGATAAGCTACGAGCCATCTACAGGGTGCTGGTAGAGGCTCAGGTGTTTTTTTGGGCGGAAAGCCGGTCAGAGTCCAGTCGAACAATGCAACGGCAGTAGAGTACCTCAATCATCAGGGCAGCACGCGCAGTACCAGGGCCAGGAATAAAGCGACCTGGATAAAGCTGTGGGCAGAGAGACATTCCAATTTTATCTGCAATATTAATTTTAGGAGTAGACAACTGGGAGGCAATTATCCCAGCTGAAACATAGTTCATCCATGAGAATGGTCCCTTCATCCGGAAATCTTCGGTCTCCTGGTTCAAAGATGGGGTTGTCCAGAATAAGATCTGATGGCCTTGCGGTTGAACTTCAAAGTTCCCCTCTTTTGCTCAAAGACCAGGGACCCTGCTGCAGGATTCGAGGATGCCATAGTGATTTCGTGGCGGTCTCACCTATTTTACTTATTCCGTCCCATTCCTACGATCCTGAAGGTTCTCAAGATTCTGAAGAGGGAACGGGTGAAGGCCACCTTAGTGGCTCCAGACTGGTCGTGCTGAGCCTGGTACTCAGATCTGCTAGGAATGGTAGTAGAACCTCCATTCAGACTACCTCTCAGGCCAGACAATCACTCAAGGTCCCCTTCGGTGGCAATCGTTAGGATGGCGTGGCTATTGAGGCCAAGATTCTGAAAGCCAAGGGTTTTTCAGCTAAAAGTAGTTAAGACCATGATCAGGGCCAGGAAGCCTTCATCGGCAGCCAATTATTACATAACATGGAAAACTTATGTTCTATGGTGTGAATCAAATCCCTTTCACTCTTCTGTTTCAAGCTCTCTGGGTTGCTGGCCTTCCTTAAAGCTGGTTTAGACAAGGGATTCCCCTCAGCCTCATTAAAGTTACAGGTTTCAGCATTGTCCATTTATTTGCAGTGTAAACTGGCCTCCCTGCTGGAAGTTCACACCTTCGTACAGGGGGCACTTCATATCTTCGTTCCATTCATACAGCCTTTACAGTCCGTGGAGCTTCAATAACTTTCTTGGAAGGTGGTGTTTCTTTTGGCGGTGTCTTCAGCACGCCGGGTCTCTGAGTTGGGGGCTTTATCTTGCATTTTGTTTTTTCACGAAGACAGGGTGGTGCTTCGCTCCAAGCCCTCCTTTGTCCCTAAGGTTGTTCCCCACTTTTGTTTAAATCAGGAACTTCTTGTCCCTGTTTTCCCCTCAAAAATCTCGGTCACGTGACCACTCCTTGTTGCTTCTAGATGTAGTCAGGGCTCTTAGGTGCTATGTTGAAAGCACAGATGAATTGCGCAAAACCACAGATCTTTTTATGCTTTATGACGCGAAAAAACAAGGTTGGCCCCTGCTTCTAAGGTCGCTTTAGCTCGGTGGATTACCTCTATCAAGCTGGCTTACACTAGGTCAAATGGGACGTTGCTGGGAGGTTTGTCGGCTCATTCCACTAGGGCTGTGGGAACTTCCTGGGAGGCAAGCCATGGAGCTCCTGCTGAACAGCTGTGCTGGGCGGTTACGAGGACATCTGTTCACACGTGTGTCAAATTCTTTAGGTTACAAAGTGTTGCATCACAGGATGCCAGCTTTGGCCATAGGGTTCTGCATGCAGCTGTGTCAGAACAGTCTCTCCCTCGGTACTTCCCCTATGGATAGTTGTGTCCCCCAATTGGACGTATGAGAAAATAGGATTTTTGTACTTCCCATAAAATCCCTTTCTCGTAGTCCATTGGAGGACACTGTGCACCCACTCTTGCTCTGAATGTTGTATGGCTGACTGTGTTGTTGTGATTATAACCCTATATGGCCTCATTCGGGCTTTGTTAGACAAACTAAATATCCTTCATATGGGAGGGGTATAGCAGGGGTGGAGTTACACTCACAGATTTAACTGTTTAAGTGCCTGGACTCCTCTTACCAACTACTATACCCCTATGTATCGCAGTGTCCCCCAATGGACGAGAAAGGGATTTTACGGCAAGTACAAAAATCCTTTGATTAATGCCGAACACCTCTTTTGCTTCTTTACAGTCTACCAATCATGTACTCTCCATTGAGGCATCCATACTGTAAGTTCCAGCTATATTCATTAAAATGCAGCACCAGTTCACTATTAACCAGCGAAATCCTATTGAATTTATGGACAAAGTATTGGTTTATGGCTGCTCACACTATGTTTAAGTGACAGATACATCTTAAGTGTACCTGCAATAAAAATATAAAATGTTATTGATGGGTCTTCATTTCTAAAAACGTAATCTTTGTGCACAAGGCTGCAATATATGCTTGTATACCTACACAGGCAAGAAAAGGTAAGCCCCTACAGCAAACATATCGGGGAAGTCTACAAAGGTAATACTTTAATTTATTTGTCATTTTCACAATATATAGTTACTATATCATTCCCTGTATAAAAAAAAAAAAAGAAACAAAAACAATTTATTATACATGACATGTCGCTTTACAGAAAATAAAATAACACCCAAAACTATGGTTTGGAGAGTCAATTTCAAGTCACATCAACAGATGATGTACCAGCTTCCTATTGGATTAATACAAAGGTGGCAAGTGGTAAGAATAAGTTGTAGGTTAAGCCTCTATACCATGTGTGTAAGTGTGTATATATGACCTGGCGTTAACAAAACAAGTATATAGACAAATACACACAGGTCAAGACAAAACAGAAAGGATGGCTACTGTTATGCTAAATAACAGGGTCACAAGTCTTAGCAATATTCATGCTCATTTTAGTTTTAGAGACAATATGATGTTGTCCAAACATTCTGAAGCAATAAGTCACCATGCGCAGGACTAAAAAGTGTTTCCACACAAGCCTCATCTGTGTGACATGGTGTGGGGGAAAAAAAAAAAAGTGCTTGGACCATGTTTTATTTTTTTCTTGCCCCCCCCCTTTTTTTTTTCTTTTTTGAAAGAGAAGAGAATGGGAGCAACAAGCCAATATTTGAAAACATGCTTAAAAAATCATACCCTGTTTATCGCCTGATAATGGATACCTTTACTGAGTGTTTTCCCAGGCTAAGCAAATACATTGAAATAGGTTGCTGTATTGCCCAAAGCTCTGCCTGTCAAATCAGTAATATAATCACAGCAGCAAGTTTTCACTTTAATAGGGGAAACTATTTAATCTTTTGCATCCTTTATGTTCTTCACTTCTCGATTGCCCACTGGCAGTAAAAAAAAAAAAAAAAAAAAAAGGTAGAAAAATAAGACAAAGGAAATGTCAGCATCATTAGGACTGAGCGACATTAAACAACCGACAAGTAAGGTTGTAAGGATCTGAGCCACGCTATGTACACTGAGGGTGGGCCAGCAACCATGGAAAGAACATGCAGTGTTTGCACAAAAGGCTGTCTTTTTACTACTAATCGTCCTTCAGCAGAACATTCCGCAAGTAGAGGTGAGGGCCGGGGAAAACATATCAAGTGCTTAGAGCACTGTCACTGATGCGTCATAGAGAAACATGTGGTAAAGGAGCCTCTGATAGGATTCCTAACCAAACTGGTAACAGTCCTGCAATGGCCATGCATGCAGCTGCTCTGCACTGCTAGGTCTGTGTGCAATAAATTGGAATGTGTATATATTTTAAGTGCATATGAACACATGTACATACATATACAATGTACACAGACATACGTCATTACGTTTACAAGTCAGCTTTGTTAACAAACCAATGCAATGTAGCAAAGCACCAGGTGGAAATATCCCCTGAGTATAGAGCTGAAAAAATCCAATCTTCTGCGAGGTCTGGGACTTTCTACTCTTTCGTGAGCAGTTGTGTGCCAGAAACTGAAAAAAATATGGTCCCTCAATTGAAGATTAGGGAGTCATTTTAAGGCTTTTCATACTACAGACTTTTCCTTTTATTTTATCCCAGTTTTCCAGTCACAAGACCACATTGGCTGCTTCTGAGCATTCAGATTGGCTGTGGGGATTCTTTCATGGCCAGAGTTCTGATATTGGCAGACCAGCCACAAAAATGCTTTCACTCGCTGTCAGAAAGAGTTTCATACTGGGAGCAAAGCAGTGGTTTAGGTTCCTCATCCCGAGCCCTCTGTGGGTTGGTAGAGTTGCTCTGAGGAATGGTTGTTGAGGGTGGAGCAGCAACAAGGTTGGTAGGGAGTCTGATTGTTAATGGATTGTATGGAAATGGTGTTGACCCTGTAATAAAGGAGAAAGCAAATATTACAGTCAGCTCTTTCAGAGAGGGCCATCTTTTTAACTTTTCTTAGTTACCTTACAGAATAACTACAACCAAAATGAAAAACTCAGTTTTTGGTTGACTATAGTTACATGGTTAGAAAAGTTTGAAAAGACAAAAAACACAAGTCTATAAAGTGCAACCTTTCAGAAATTCTAATTGCAATATCTCTAATGAAACCTGATTCCAAAATATTACTCACTCGAGAGCTTGCTTTCAGACCATCCAGCAGGTACCTCAAAGTTTAGAGCACACCAGGAGGTTCTTACGCTGATGGCACTGGCATTATGTTGTCTGTATGAATAAGGCCAGTGCCGGACCTGTTAGATCAGCAGCGCCCAAATTCAAATTCAGTTCTCAGCAGCTCATGTTTTCAGGATTTCTTTAATCATGCACAGATGATTTAATCTATTTTTGTGGGTCAGTAGTTACCTTACCTGTTCCTACAGGCAAAAATCCTATAAACGACCAGTTTGTAGTTCTTGAGGACTGGGTTTGAGCACCTCTGCCTTAGGCTCTATGGTCCTGCCACGGGCCCAGTGGCCAACTGAGGTTTTTTGTTTTTTTTAGAATAGATATTCTGCGGAGGGCTTTTCCAGCCACTAAGCAGATCACCCCACTCACCCTGGCTTTTCGACCTAGCACTCCTACCCGGCAAGACAATGCACTCTTATCTGAAACTCCTATAGCTACCCAGCAACCGCTCAAGTCCCTCTTTCTAGCTGCCCATTCGGCTTTCTTTTGCTCCCCTCGGAACTGGAGCTCCACTTTGGTATTGTAGGAAACCTGCTTGAAATTTCTATCAGAGTACTGCGGATCGCAGCTGGCTGGTCTATTTTATCTTGGAGGTTATCTGTGGTTGCTGCTATGGGGCACGTTGTGGGGCTCCTTCAACCACCTGCTAACAGCTGTATGCCGCCGCTATGTGGGCTCCACCCCCCCTTCCCACACTCCAGCTACTGATCAATTTTGCCAAACATAGCCTGGAAGCCCTTACGGGCCTAGCGTCCCCTGGCTGTGTATCTTTGTGCCAATGTTTGTGCCAGGCTCCAGAAACAAGTATCACATGTAATATTTTAACATTTATGCACCTTCTGCTTAATTGTTAGATAGAAATTCGGCATAAATTTCAGCTTGGTGGTCAGTGAAATGTTTTATAAAAGGATTCAGTATTTAGCCAAATTCTTATAACCTTGGATTTGCTATATAGTTAAGTCAAAACTCATCACAAAACCATGGGCATGATATTTTGAACAGTTTAATAAATACAAACAAGGAATTTGCACAAGAGACCATTTAAAACTATTTTGTATTACATGTATAATTGACACTTAGACAAATTGGTACCGGTAGGGTTTGTCGTTTAGTTTATTCTACAGTTGTCTAAATATTTGGTTTGTATTTTAGTTAAGAGCTTGAACTCCTAACTGGATCATTATGCCCTTAAATCGTACAGAAAATACATTATACCTATGTATGCCTTAAAGAGGCTTCAACCCCTCTCTTTGTATCTGCCTAATGTAAATATAAGCCAACAAGTGTTTAAAAAGGTTTTGCAATCCACTTTCAATAATAGTGAAGGAAGGCTTTAGTGGCATAGAATATATATGACAGTCACATACGGAAAAGACCAAAAATATGACAGAGCGTACAGATAGATCAGACACAAAGCTGCACAGAGGAATAGTGTTTACACTGCTCTGCACTAGGTATAGTCTAGACAATCTGAGGTTATAGTAGCTTTAAATTAAATCAGGCGGTCTACATTTTAGGACGCATTTTGTTGTTGATCGGAAAAGCGACAAACCAAATCTAGTGTCACAAATTCACAGAAGTTGAAAAGAAAAAGGAAGACACACAGTGGATACAGGTGATGGGAATAGCCCTACTCCCTCACCTGTTGAAGACGGCCTCTCCTCCCACACTCTGTTTGTTAAGGGAGTTTTCCGGTTGCTATCACCCTCTGAATGCACAGATGAAGCAGATGGAGGTCTCTCTCCTGAAGGCTGTCCTGGTGCAGGTGACTTTGCCTTCCGGCTACTTGGTCGGGACATCTTGGGTTTTCCGCCACTGCCTAAAGAAAACAACAAATATCCCTAAACCATTTTGAAAGCCCCCTAAGAACAGGAAAAGTGGATTCTAAAGAGGTCTAGCAAAGACAATTGCTTATTGGGACGGTCTCTACAGTCTGGAACATGGAAATGAACACATGTAAAGACGTACCACGGAGTTCCAGGGCATAATTAAAAAAAAAAAATAACAACTTTATATTAACAGTAAACTTATTAAACTATGGACTAAACTGCAAATGTACTCTTCTGTTTAATAGTAAAACTTATTGGCCATGACTGGGGAAATTATACTTCACCACTTTATTGAATTCGTTCCCCTGTGAGAAATACTGAATTGTTCCCAGAGAACACATCAAAATAACTACTATGGTGCCCTGATTGGTGACTTTCTGTGACAGCATTATATTGCAGTCACAGAAAGTCACCAAAGTACATTCATGATGACGTTCCCACACAATGTTGTGAAGTTCCATTTTGTATTACATTTTGCTAAGGAAATATAGATCCTAACATCAACAAAAAACAAACAAACAATGTACCACAAACACCAGCAAACGCAATGGGTCTGTTAATCAGTTAAAAGATGGTCTTTAGATAACGCAGATGACCTGGTACAATATGCAAGATAATCTCTGAAACATGCACCTTCTGTGCTGTAGGTTTTAATGTCTCTGTAATAATCAAATGTTCTTTCGCATAAGCAATTAACAAAATCAGTCTGACTATACATGTGTACAATAATATAAAATTCAGGAACACACAGACTATTTCTACACTACAAGGCTAAAAGTATACATATGTGCTTATTGAACATCTCAGAGCACATTCTGGCATCTACCAAAATGTGGCTCTCCAGGCGCTGTACCACCATACCTTGCCAGCTATCACAGCATGCTGGGGTTTGTAGTATTACAACACCTGGAGGGCCACGTGTTGGTCAGGTCACTTCACAATAACACCACTTACAGCGGAACAGGGCGGTTCTAAGAGGGCAGAAACTTGTTGGAAAGGTGGATCCCATGACAGTAGCCTATCCCACAATAGTATGAACCATTCTTCTGTTAATGTTTGACTATGGAGATTGCATGGCTGTATACTTAATGTTATGCACCTGTTAGCAATGGGTGTGGCTGAAATAGGCAAACACTAATTAGAAGGGGTGCACACATACTTTTGGACATTGTATCTTGTGTTAGTAAATTCAGCTATTCCTTCTCTACATCCATGAAGTTTAGTATTTTCAGTACTGCAAGTTACACCACTTGACCTGACACAATGATTTCCTTTAGAGTTATTAATAATAATACAAAGATAGCCTCAACCTAGATACTGGATCACCTAGACTGACATCAATGCAGTTCATGCATGTGAATAGTGCTTGGGTGGTTAATTATAAAACTCAATCCTCTTGTGTCAGTGGACAGAAAAGACTGGAGCATCATAAGTGCTATAGGAGAGGAAGCAGGCAGAGCTTTATACTGTTAACAGAGATGGCAAGTCTGAAACAAGCTAAAAATTATAAATCAAAAAAGAGAAAGTAGAAAAAAGAAAAAATATAAAACATTAGGGTAGAACGAAAGTGTGAAATGAAAAATAAAGCAGCAGACCTGGCAAGGGCCGCATGTCGTCATTCCGTCCATCAGCAGCGGTTAGAGATATAGCAGAGGGCAGGCTTGCGTTGGCATTCAAAGGGTTAAAAGCATTGGTATTGAGTGTTGAGCGGTCTTCCCACTGCTCATCATATTTACCCATTAGGGCCTTCCTAATTATGGCCTCCAACCCTATGTTGCTGCTGGAGCTCTCCTGCACAGCTTGCGTTCTGCAACCGATTGGTCCTGGAGAAAAAATAAATAAATAAAAAATAAAAAATGAATGAGAATGAGGTCCAATTACTTAGGTTCTTCTTTTTGGTTATTTGCCAGATATACAAACCATATTCATATTGTGTGAAGGTTTAACCTTCTGGGTATTGGGAAAATACACAAGTTTTATGGGATAGATGTACGTCTATACAGAGTCCCTAAAATATCCATTTGTGGCATTGACCACACCGTTATATTTGTATTATGAGGCCAATACAGCCACATATGCCTTCATCTACAGTAAGAGGTTGACATGATGTATACTGAAGTTATTAGCTGAGTACTCACATCAGTAGGTATACTTTCTAAATTACTGGACCTCTAAACAAAATATTTTGAAAATATTTGCCCATGTTTATTGAATAGGCTGCTCTAAAGAATAAAAATTAGAGGATGGTTGTGCACTGAATGGGAGGGCATGAACGTTAAATGTAACCTGAAAATATAACACATAAAAATGGATCTGGCATACATTGTGACCTGAACAAATCAGCAAGGAATCAGTGACATCCCTGAGGCACTGACAGACTATTCATGAGACCGGACTTATATTCATGAAGTACAGGTTCATAGACAATAACTTTAGCCCAATGGAAGCCATCGTCCGTAAATGCCAGACCAAAATTAAAAACAAACAAAGTACTGTAGGGTCTCTGTACATAAATGAAATCTTTGTTTCTAGCTAATAAACTTAACAACAAAAATAAAACAGAAAGAAAAATATATTTTGTAAAGGAAACTTCTTGACCACTATGTATGTGATCACCAGTGAGAAGGGAGATCAGATTCATCACACAGAGAGATCAACACACTTTCCTGAACCAATTTCACTTTTATGGGTGAATCTTTCATTCGCATATACACAACATCAATACAGAGCATTAAGTCAGGACTTTAATTACACTAATATATGTGTTACAATAAGGAAATCTTAACAAGCACTGTGGACAGACATGTTCAGAAAGAACTGCACATTTCTGAATATATGGAGGCAGAATATTCAGGCCAGTACAATGGACTCTTTGCCCCTTACTAAAAATATAATTGATTACCTGATCCTGTAATGGCTGGCATGTTAAATATCTCTGTTCCCGGTTGTCCAATATCTGGCAAGTAAAATGAAATAATATTCTAGTATAATTCACCAACAAAAGACTCAAGATCACATTTTCTTAGAATCACAAAACCTAGTACAAATATTATGGCTGCTTATCCATTTTTCTTCAATATATTCACATGATTCAAAACAAATGTTTTCTACTAAACCAAAATTAAAACATCCAAAAAAACAGCATACCATCAACAATATCTTTTGTTAGGACAGTTCCTATTTTGGATCCAAACACTCCAAATCCTCCTTTTTCTTCTATGGGTCCGATGTGGTGTTTAGATAAATCAAGAAAAAATACTATGTCTACCAATACATTAGGTTGTAATTTCATAGAGCATCCACCATCTTATTATGTATTGTATTTCTTTTTGCTGTTTGCATGCTGTAAGTCGTGTTTTACGAAATGTTGTATTTGAAGATCTGTCAAAACGTGTGGATGAATAGGAGTACAAAAAGGCAAAAGGTGTCTTCTTATAAGGAACCTTAACTGTCGCTGACTGAAACATTGTGAGCCGAGAAACAGGTTCAGTGTAGTTGCAGATTTTTCAGCAATTTAAAGAGGACCTGTTCAACTACCTGGGAACTTTAGGCTTTAATAATATACTTTCTATAAATATGTTATTTTGAAACACAAAAACTGTACAACAAATGCAGTCCTCTCTTATACACAAGACTAGGCATATAAAAAAAAAATAAAAAAAAAAATATCGAATTTTTGTACTTACCGTAAAATCTCTCTCTCTGAACACGAGTTGGGGGACACTGCTCATCTTGGGGTATAGAGGGCTCTGTGGGAGTAATGGCAAAAGTTGTCTAGCCTGCTCCCCTCCCCTCTATGCCCCCTCCACCAGAAGAGCTCAGACAGAACATACAACAAAACTGTTAGAACAAAAGGGCGGGAACGCAGTGTCCCCCAACTCGTGTTCAGAGAAAGATTTTACGGTAAGCACAAAAATCCTAATATCTCTTTCACACTAGTTGGGGGACACTGCTCACCTTGGGGACGTTCCAAAGCTGCCACTATGGGTGGGAATGCTTAGAATGAGCGGCACGCAACACTTTGCGGCCAAAACGTGCGTCTTTTGAAGCAAAGACGTGGAAACAATAAAACCTGGTTAATGTGTTAACAGAAGACCAAGTAGCTGCCCTACACAGCTGCTCAGCCGAGGTTGCCCAAGAGGCGCTAATCGACCTTGTGGAATGAGTTGTCAGACCTTCAGGAACAGGAGAGCCCTCCGAAATGTACGCCTGCCGGATAGTAGCAGTGATCCACCTAGCCACCATCTGCTTTGTGGCTGGCCAACCACGCTTGCATTTGTCATATAGCCCTAAAAGACTATCAGTCTTCCGTACCAAAGCTGTACAGTCCACATAAATCCTCAAAGCTCTGACCACATCTAAGGAGATCAATTCCTGACCGGGCGCCAGCAAATCTTGAGGAAGAACCAGCAGAACAATATCCCGATTTATGTGAAACCTCGAGACCACCTTTGGTTGAAACGATGGCTTCATTCTGAGCACCGCACGATTGTCATAGAAAATCAGCAGAGGAGCCCGACATGACAGGGCTGCCAACTCCGAAACCCGTCTGGCCAAAGCAATGGACAGCAAAAAGGTCCCTTTCATGATAGAAGTTTTAAAGAAACAGACTCCAAAAGTTCAAAAAGCGACTTTTGAAGCGCCAAAAGGACCAAGTTCAGGTCCTAACGGAGCCACTGGCGTAACAAAAGGCGGTTGTACATGAAGTACACCATGTAGAAATGTCTGCACCTCAGTAACAGCTATGCATTTCTGAAAAACGCACATACAACGCTGCTACCTGGACCTTAAGGGACGACAGCCTCAATCCCTTGTCTAGACCATCTTGCAGAAAAGCCAACACCCTGGCTAAACGAAAGAAAAGTGCCTACGAAAGTAGGCACTTTGATCTTCTCACACCAACATATATATTGCTTTCCAAATGCGGTGGTAAATGGTGGTGGATTTTCTCGCCTGGATCATGGTTTTAAAAACGCTCTCCGAAAACCCTTTCTTTCTGAGAATCAAGGATTCAACCTCCAAGCCATCAAATCCAATTGATTTAGGTCTGGATGTAAGAATGGACCTGGACTGAAAATATCCTTCCCGAGAGGCAGACGCCAAGGACGATCCACCGACATGTCTAGAAGATCTGAGTACCATGCTCTTCTCAGCCAATCTGGTGCCAGTAGGATATAGACCTCTTTCGCCTGTCACTTTCTGCAAGACCCGCGGCAGCATCGGAAGTGGAGGGTGAAGGTACACCAACTTGAAGTTCCAGTGCACCGCCATAGCGTCCACTAAGAACACCTGAGGGTCTCTTCACCTGGCCGATCCCACCGGAGGACTATTTGAGAAAACACCTTCAAATGGAGCGACCATTCGCCTGGGTGAAGGGCATGCCGACTAAAGTAGTTGGCCTCCCAGTTGTCCACCCCCTGAATGAACACTGTGAAATTGCAGGAACCTGTTCCACCCATTTCATCATCTTTGACACTTCCTTCATGGCAAGAGGACTCCTTGTTCCTCCATGATGATTATGTAAGCTATCGCCGTAGCATTGTCCGAAGTGCCAGGAAGGACTGTGCCTGAACTAGAGCATTGAATACTGCTCGTAGTTCCAGAACATTTATGGGCAACCCTGCTTCCTCCGGAGTCCAAGTCCATTGCGATCTGAGGTGAATAGTGACTGCACCCCACCCTAACAAGCTGGCATCCGTCGTTGCCACAGTCCGGTCCCACACCAAGAAAGGATGACCCTGTGTTAGCATGTCTCTCCTCAGCCACCAGAGAAGAGACAGATGTGTTGTCTGTGACAACCGAAAGACCTGCATTTGAGCGGGGATCCGACCTTGACCACTTTGCCAGAATCTCCTGCTGGAACTTGCGTAAATGAAAATGAGCAAGCTGCAGAGCCTCGAACGAGGAAACCATGTGACCCAGTAGCTTCATACACTGAGACGCGATTTAGAGATAAAAGATTTTTCACGTGACGCCGGATCTTATGTACTTTGTCTGCAAGGAGAAAAACCCTGACAATTTGTGTTGAACAACAATCCCAGAAACACCATATGCTGGGTTGGTATCCAACTGGATTTTTTGTAGTTGATCACCCATCCGTGTTTCTGCAGAATGTTCCTGGTCAATTGCAGATGTGACTGAAGCAGAGGTACCGACTCCGCCTTGATCAGCAGGTCGTCTAGCTAAGGTAAAAGAGTCACCCCCTGTAAACGCAGCTGAGCTGCCATTATTGCCATCACCTTTGTGAACACTCCCTGTGCAGTGGCCAAACCAAACGGGAGAGCCCTGAACTGAAAATACTCCAGACCCACCATAAACCGCAAGAGACTTTGATGACCTGTCCATATCGGAATGTGTAGGTAAGCATCCTTGATATCCAAGGATTCTGAGTACTCAACTTTCTTAATTAAATTTCACAGATCTGATGGACTCCATACGAAAGCTGGGTACCCGTAAGCAGGTGTAGAGGTACTTCAGAATTGGTCTGAAGGACCAATTCGGTTTTTGCACCAGAAAAAGGTGAGTAAAAGCCTTGACCTTTCTGCCCCAACGGGACTGGAACAATAACCCTGGCATCCCGAAGTGACTGCACAGCCTCCTGCAAACCCTGTCTTTTCTTTGACTCCCAGGGAAAGGGTATGGTCAAGAAACGCTGTGGAGGTGCCCCCACTAGGTCCTAGATGTATCTCCCTGGACACTATACCTTTCATCCAGGCGTCTGTGGTGGACCTGACCTACCGCTCCTGAAAGAGCAGTAGGCACGCTCCCAACACCGGAGCCCCCGGTGGAGGATGCAGGAAGTAATGCTGCTTGTTATTCTGCTGGTTATGGGGCAGGGCGACGTCCTGTCCAAGCCTGTCTGCCTCTTTGCTTGGCTTCTGGGAGAACCACCTCTTGAGCGACCAACAAACCGAAAGGAGCGAAAACGCCTCCCTTTTGCTTTTAGCGCAGCTACCGGAAGAAGAGCATTCTTCCCCCCTGTGGCAAGAGCGATGAATATGTCCAAAGGAGAACCAAACAAAGCCGCCCCATCATATGGGACAGATTCCAAAGCTTTCTTGGAATCAGCATCCGCCTCCCAAGATCTTAACCACAATGTGCGCCTAGCTGCCACTGCCAAGGAAGAGGATTTTGACGCTGCACTCGGCAACAGAAAAACAGTAGACTTCGCCAAGTGTGCAATAGGAGCATCGATACTGGGATGAGTCTTCCATGATCCTACCTCCGAATCTGGAAAGGGGTAAAAAGTTTGTATAGTCTGGGAATCTGAAATTTACTACCCGGCTTAAGTCTGGCCTCATCCCAAATGTCCAATAGTTGTGCAGAAGGATGGAAGAAAACAGTTCTTTTCATTGCCCTTTTAAACATGGAGGTCTGTGATACAGACCGTTCCCTATCCGATATGTTAAAAACCTGTCGCTCTGCCAGGATAAGGTCCTCAATGCCCTGTCTATCGGACATAGCCTCCTCAACTGTGGGCAAGTCCTCAAAGTCAGAATCCTTTAGAACATCACCATCTCCCAATTCTGATTTATCCGTGTCCGAATCTACTAACTCCTGGGCAATAGGCAGACCCAAGCATTTATGTCGTCCACCTGTTATACTCGAAAGGAACAATTATTCAAGGGAGTTAGATACTCTGAACCAGAACCAGACTAGAACCAGAAGTGTTCTGTAATGTACCCCCACAGGATGTACAGCAGATAGAGAACACACAAACACAAAAAAAAAAAAAAAAAAAAAGATATACAAAACAGCAAAGCCACTCTGTATCTACTGGTTCTCAGTCCCCAGGGATGTGTCTGCGTCTGAGTGTCCAGCAGGCAGGGTGGGAAATGGATGATAAGCTTGCCAGAGCCCAGGAAAAAACAGGCGAGTTAACCACTACCTAACCACGCCCACTTAACTCTTTGCTGGCCTGCACAAAATCAGCAAAAAACGCACATTTGTATTGCAGAAAAAAAACACACACACACAAACAGAACCTGGTGGGGACTACGCTCCAGCGACAGATCCCCACCAGCATAATATGCCTCACTACCGGTTTATTCCAAATGCCGGCAGACAGGCTGGGGAACTGGACCGCAAGCAGCTCTGCCTCCACCTCAGTCACGGGCAACCAGATCATGCTGCCACAGCTCCAATGGCAGCCCACATCACCTCCCTGGAAGCGGCTGGGTCCTAGACACTACCAGAGTGCCAGGTGACCCTTTTCCTGGGAGCCCTACATAAATCAGGTAGGGTGGCACTAAAGCATCTCAGGCCCTCTCCCTGAAGTAGCCGTGTCGGTCATCCGTTGTTCGCCGAAGAAAACCTAGCTATTTATAAAAAAATAAAACACAAAAAATCTCTAAGATTAGACTAAAAGTGCCCTACTATGTAGGTACGAAGAAAAAAAACTGAGCTCTTCTAGTGGAGGGGGCATAGAGGGGAAAGGAGCAGGCTAGACAACTTTTTTAGTGCCTTTACTTCCACAACGCCCTCTATACCCCAAGGTGAGCATTGTCCTCCAACTAGTGTGAAAGAGATACAAAAAAGTATATGAAAACTGTCAATGTTTAACATATATGCATGTTTCAAGCTATTGCTTTCTATTGGTTGTTCACCAAAAGGAGCCACAAAAGTGCAGAGAAAGAATTAAAAGGGTATGTTCGACTAGGGAATGCCTGCATAATAACATGACCTGGACTCCTTGGCGAAGAGCCGAGGCTAGTTGCTGACAAGGGGAACGCAGCACGAAATTACCACTTCGAAATTTCTCCTAGTGCAGTTGCTGCACGTGTTAGTCCCCGCTCATCCACCAAATAGCTACCTGAAGTGATGTCTACAGGTTGACATGTGCATGACTAACCATACTAACCTAAATATACAGACGAAGCAGACATCTACGCACAACTACATATGAAACAGGAAAGTGAATATACAAAATATTAATGTGTTTTACATTTATTATGTTTTTAAGCTGTATACTTTCAGTATGTTGGTATGAAATTACCTATGTTCTGGGCAGAACTAAAAGTTTGAATACCTCATGTTTAGAAAGGAGCCTGGTAACGTTTTGTGGCATGAACAAACTAAGGATTACAAATTCCTGATTGCATCTGTCTAAGCCATTATAGTAGGTAATATGATAGACCGTTCTATAGCTGGTTTTCTCAAAAATGTTGTTTGTTAATTACAATACATTTCAATTAGACTTTTACTCAGACTATTATTAAAACTAGAATTTCAAAACTGCATTAGGTACACTTACACATGACAACAGATGAGCACAAACCTCCAACTATAAAACTAATTTTCACATTTTTTTCTATTTCCTTTTAACCACTTGTTCTATTAATGGCACGTGTATGAATGACCATGTATATATTTCTACTGATAGTGTATTTCCCTCACTTCCTAAGAGTGGTTATGATTTTTGTTTATTTTTAAGAAGAGCTACTAGCATTCTAATCTGCCTGACTAATATGCTAATTTCCTAGCTGGACAGTGCTCCATCTCTCAAATACCAGCACCAGTAAGGAATGTCGAGAACACCAGTATAGAGCAAGTGGGCGGCAGTGAAAACAGAATGTGACCCAGATAAATGATTAGCATGCTGGGCACTCTGCTTGCCAGTCTCTATTACGGGCAAACTTAATTAAAAACTCCTGGTCCTTCTTGTGACCAGCCCTCTTTACATAATTGTACTTGTGAAAAAAAATTCTAAGTATAGAGCATCATGGCAACCTTAGTATGCCCAAAAATGCTTTATGAACTGCTAATCCCTGGCAACATGGCTGTATCTAGGCACAACTCCAGAACAGTACAAACTTGAAGTAACTCAAGCTTCTCCAATATTGTCCCAGAATTGCATAGCGCTTCCACCCTCCCCAAAAGCCAAACTTCTGCTGTGTGAAAAAACAAACATGGAAACTCTTACTATACTCTGGCTCATTCCTGTTGGTTGTACTAAGCTTTTTAATGATCTCCTGTTTCTTGGATTTAACCATAGCAGAGGTGCTCTCAGTCAGCTTACTGAAGAACGCTGGGGGTTGCGAGTTGTTCCCTGGGGATTTCGAACCCATTCTGTAGAAAGAAAGAAAATATACACAAAACATGTCACAAAATAAAGCAATACTCAACATTTCAGTATCGGAGGTGGGTAGGGAATTATTTTCTGAATGCTTCACTGTGTTCTCACAAAGAATCCTACACAATTTGCCATCTTAAGCAGGCCAACACATTAGAAGCTTAATGCCCCCAAAAGCAATCACTTGCAATTTAAAAAAAAGGTACAGAATGAAGCATAAGCTAGAAATTAAAGAAACATTGTCAGAAACAACCAGAAATTGCAATTGTTAAATTTAATTTTTATATATTAAAAAAACAAACCCCCCTCCCCCCCAAAAAAATACCCTGGAGAGCAGAAAATGAAAAATGACAAAAAAGGTATGCTGCCGAACATAGTTGAAAGCACCTTGCAAATGTATGTTAACTGCTCAGTGGAGGGCAACAAAAAATACATGCACAAATTTCTGAAGAGAACAAGTAAATATAATTTTGGCACAAATAATCAGAATCCGAGTGTAGCAACAACAGAGGGCCTCCATTAGCTTTTAGGAGCAAATCCAACTAAAAAGGTACAAATTTGCACCTGGACAAAGAGTTGATATTTTGCATACTGAGAATACTTTCCGATTTTTCATGTAGCGCACACACACTGGGCAGGTTTATTTTACAATGCACTTTACCCTCCCAACTCTAAATAAGTTTGCAAATTCCTGCCCTGTATCACAATGTGGTTTTGCCAAGGTGCAAAACAGCACCTTCTAGTTGGATTTATCCTATTTGTAAATTAGTCCCTAAATGTTTAACTTAAATGCCCACCAATAGAAGTATTTTACTAGTAGGACCCCTGCCACCCTGATATTTGAGGGGATGGGTTTTATGTCCAGGGCATCAGAGATTCTTATTCTCCAGGCCGCTGTCAAATGCCTAGCCAAGAGAATTTTGAAATTCTGCTCTATCAACACATACATAATAACACTCAACTGGGTCCTCTCCATTGCTGCCAATGAAGGAAACTTCACTCTGGTTGTTTCTAACATAGGCTTTGATTGGACAGAGCTCAGACATCAACGCCCATGTTAGAAATGAACAGTGCTGTATGCATCTCCTCTTCCCCATCTGGTTGGCCTGAGGAACCAGTACAGCCCTGTAGGAGTTCAATGCTACCAGGGAAGGAGTCCCTAACACTCACAACTTTGCTAGTTGAGAAAGGATTGGTGATCAAAAAATTACTTTATTAAAAGATATGTTCATCCCCCCAAAAAGTTTATTTCTCCAAGGAAATGTTGACGATGTTCTGTAGGTGTCAAAGAGGTCCTCTGACATTCAGTGGTGTGCACTATGTTTACCGAAATGTGGATGAAATTTGAATTCACTTCAAATTCGTGATCTGCGATCTTTCTTCCATAGAGCTCATTATATTAAGAACAATCAATGAATTTAAATACACTTGATTTCTCTGTAGAGGAAAACAAGCACTGATCAGCAATTCAGGGCTCTTGACTATTGGAACACCCTTTACTAATGCTTCTGAAATTGTGTGTCTGTATTGCTGTGCCAGTCATTTTATTAGAATCCTCAGTGTGCATTGATTCATTTTTGTAAGTCTTTGTAAGTCACTTCCTGTAAACTACCTGACGAAGGTTAAAAAACCCCTGAAACATACTATGAAAATATGACCAGTTATGTGGGGCAGTCCCATTGTATATTTCAAAATTAATCTGTTTTTTATTGCTCAGTCATTTGGGCTTCGTTACAATTACAAGAATATGCGGGACATATAAGAACCTCCACACAATCTACAATATTCCTTTGTGCAATCTGGTGAAACAAAGTTTCTTCATCCACATCCGTGCACAGAGCTATTACTCATATGGTCATATGGACACTCCGTTATATGTTAGCATCTTGGCTCTATGTTGAGACATCTGTTGGAATCTTTACCCATATAGATTCCTATTAGCTTGAGCTATATCTCATGTGATTATGGATTTTATTTGTTGTTTTTTTATTTTTATCTTTATTTTCTTCATTATTATGTATTGTATTCATCTATTGTTGGAGTAAACATATATATATATATATATTTACATATTGAGCTATTTGCCTGCTTATCTCCACACACAGTTACTTTTAACAGAACATCTCATGCGCAATCTGCTTTTTGGTTGATATGTTTGTTTATTAGAGGATTGCACCCCCTCTATTTGATTTGCTGCATCTGATGTTCAATTTGTATTTGTATTTTTATGTTAATTGTGCTGCCTATTAGCGCCGGAGATCCCCTACATATTCATTTCCTTTATGCTACCTAATAATAATTCATACATCTGGAGATTGAATTTCATATAATAGATTTGAAAACCACTAGCTTAACCGGTTTTATTCCTTAACAAAGATTCTTAAGGTAAAAATAAATAAATTATTCTTAGGCACGAAGCATGCAACTTTATTTCTGAATTTGAAGTAAAGGTTAAATGGATATGCAGAGATGGTTATTATGACAGAGTAGGAAGGGAATAGACCGTTGGAATTTGAAAACTAGAAGATGGAAATGAAAACAGGAGGAGACACGTCTGTTGTAAAATTACTTGTTCAACGCACGTCCTAGAAGACTTCAAATTTAATTTGCCCCTTTTTTTGGGCTGGATGCCTATGTTCCTACAATCAATCTACAATCCTGCATACTGACCAGATCTATGTCTGTAGATTGCTGGACATCTTGATAATGATGTTTTAGCATGCAGAGTACATTATTAACGTTATTCAAGTGTTGTATAATGACAACAGAAATAGCCAAATATTCTTGTATATTTACTTTGCAGAAAATCAAGTAAACAATGTAATTTACCTACATTTAATAACTTTAGTCAGAATAGATTCTGCTACTTTATAAATGTTACAGTCTCAAGTTATCTTAACATAGATCAACAATTATTTCTCTACAAATAGGTCATCTACTGTGGTGATCATCATATGCGCTAAATTGAGACTATCAAAAAGGCTTATTTATGCGCTTGATAATCACTTGTCTCCTAACTTGCTACACTATATCCTAAACTATTAGCAGCGGACGTTCTCATCAAAAGGTAGTTGGAAAAGCAATTGAAGGGGAAAGTATGACTGGATACTGATGGAAGAGTAGGCTGGCATGCTTTGCGGGTGCATTACCTTGGTTCTGTTTGCTCTCCCTCTCTATATAAAGTGGTGTATGTGGCACTTCTAGTATACTCTTGGTGTCCCATGCCCTCCGGTGGAGAAATGGGGTCGACACCATCTTCTGATCCACTCAACGTAGATGCTTTGTTTTGATCTGGTGATCTAAGGGTCAATGAAGCGCAGGTTTATCTACTGCACACAGGAATTTGCGTTTTAACTACACTTACATGGGTCAGTTTAGTTTTCATAGGAGGCACTATAGCTCCTGGCTTAAAAGTTCATGTCCAGGTGATGGACTCCCTACACTTTGAAGTTAGGCAAGTAAGAGTCATTGATTATTTACAAGACAACAGTACTATGGCTGTAAATGTATAAACCACTTTATTTCTGTCCAATTTTAGTTATGATTTGTCTGTTGGTCTTCTCCTGCCGGCTTTGCTGTTATACGTCAACAATTAATCCACCGGACAACTCTCACCTTTTCTCTCCATTGCTCCCTGGAGACATCCTTGATGCCTGACTCAGTTCCTGTTGCTGATGGACGGTATCGCTGGGGTTCTGCCTTAGGTCTAATACTGGGCAGCCGGCATAATATATTGGTGCTGGGATTTGTGGGTGCAACTGCTGCGGATGGTGACGTGTATAATCCTGTGTAATAACCTCCTGAAATTAAAAAAGTCACATAGATGGAAACGGTTTAAGTCATGACACCTCAAATATTACCAACACCTTGCAACAATTCAGTATCATTTCCCACAAAAGCATTTGTTCTCATTTCTCCACAAATACACATCCACTAATTTCATGGCTCCTTATCTTGGACACTACTCACTGTGCTCTCCTCCACAAGTCTAAAGTAGTCCTCAACTTGAAGCCTTGAGAACGTAGTCTCCATATGTCATACAGAACTGTGATGTCTTTAAATGACTTAAGAAATGGTACATACTAACCATCACATAGTATATTACACTTGAACATGTAAGTGCTATTGCAATTTGCAGTTTAATAGCCGCAAGTGTGGTTGGCCTGACGATCTATGGCTAAGGGAGCAGGTGAATTATAAACATAAAATATCATACATTCACATAAATCAATATGGCAACAGTTTATGGCATCTCCCAACAACATAACTTGCAGGGGATACTGCCATAATGTCTTCAATAAAAGTGCAGATAATGACAATGTGACACTTACACTTATATGCTGAGCCAAGGTGACTACACGCTGACTTTTCATGTGTGACCCGCCCTGTTGTGTGTGACATGGGGATTGTTGGCCATCTGTTTTCTGCCGTAGATGTCCTTCTGATGCATGCTTCACAGGCACTATAGAGAAGACAACACAGGAGACATAAGTGTATGCTACATTTTAGAATTGATAATCCTCACAACATATACCTCTGTAGCTACACGATATCACTGATGAATGATTATAATGCATGCAATTGGAAAAATGAATACAGATTAGCCCACCTATTCAGACTCATTTTCTTCTAAATATTGAACAATCCGGCAACTTTGTCTTGTTACCAAATTACTTAGATATTGCCATGTGTGACCCCAAATTAACCAGTAATCGTTACCAGGTATGCTGGAAAAGGCAATCTGAAGAATGACAAGATTGTTATGGGTGTGAAGTCATCAGCTGACTGCATTATTTGTGCCCCATTTAACTATGCCATTCAGCACAACAGCTAAACGACAAGATCTTACAGATTTAGCCGCACTTGTGTGGTCAAGCTGGACACAGATGTACTCACTTAGCAAACAAGACAAAGAACTGGTGTGAGGGCATCTTAAAGGACAGACAAAAGTTTTTACCTGTTCTAAGTCCAGGGAGAGATCTGTCAATGATCTGACTTGGACTGCCCATGCCTGAAAGCACCTATGGATCTAGTAAATCCAGCATATAACAGTGACTGATCTACCTGCTGCTGTTAGATCCATGTTTCAACTGAATCTACAAATATCATTGATGGAAAAACTGTAGACAGACCCCCTACTCAAAAAAATAAGTAAAATAAATAAACACAAATAGTAAACTAAAAATAAATATATAAAAGCAGCAAACAGGTATATATACAAATCTACCTTTGTTCTAAGCCCTATAACTGTATCATACCTTGCATAACGCACATGTATTTGGTACGCCTATACTTGGGAGAATTAGACAATTCTTGGAGTAACTATATGGAGATTACACAACTGGGTCAAAGTAACTATGGAAGGAATCTGGAAAAAAGTTTCTAGAATGCTTTTAAAATAAAATGATTTACTTAAAAATTCTACCAAAGTCTTGTCTGTCACAAAACTTCACTATGGCATTGAAATAATTATCCTCTTAACCAACACATTGCAAGCAAAAATGTGGTCAGATTACAGAAGTCTAAAATACTGGATTTCATGGAGTGTTTCAACATTGACTGACTATTTGAATACTGTACATATCAAAATAAGCTAGTACAGAACAGTAATTTGTTGACAGTTTCCCTCATGTAGATCAGATGCTTGCAATCACCTTGTTTGTGTCGCGATTCATGCTCCAGACGCACGTTCTCAGAGTCTTGAACAGATATCCGGCTCTGCTTGTCATGAGACAGGCGCTGAGAATTCAGAGGGCTAACTGCACCATGTCTGTCAGGACTGTACCCAGTGGGAAATCCTAATCGGATGCAGAAATGTTAAGAGTTTCAAATCAGCATCCTATCCGCTAACAGTAAGTATAATGCAACTGTGCAAAATGTTCACACTTTAATGGTCAGGATTCGCAGATATCTCTGGTATAAAACCCGACAGCATGACAAACATTGTCTACCAGACCTTTATGTGTACCTAATCTTTGAGACAAAGGTGGACAAACTAATGTCAGTCAAACTAGTGTCAGCAGAATATTCTAAGATTACCGAGAGGTTGTGCATCCACGGGCTTCAGGGAAGTTATGACAAAAATGTAGTCAGCAGTTTGCTATGAGGTGCAGTGCCTGGTCTCTGGTTTATGCCTTGGATTATTTAGCCCTTGTTGGGTTGGTAAAGTCATAATTAAAGACTATATTCAAATTGTGAAGAATTATCTGTATTTTTCAATTCATTTGATCTAAAATGGGATCTGGGTTATAACAGATAATCTGATTTAAGAAATAACACACAAAGTATTTTACTGGTCTTTCCTGAACATTCCTCATCGGAAAAGGTACGTGTGAACCTTTAATTGATGCCACTTCCTTTAGGAACAACGGTTTTCCTGGATGGATCAATCAGCGTTAGTGGGAGTCTCTTTACAGAATTGATTATATATATCTTGTATGAACTGTTCAGTTCAAATCATGCTACATTTCAGCCTGGTTAAGTCCAGGAATAACAAATGAAATAACATTTCTTATCCTTCATCCATTTTGTTGTACGGGATGTACATTCTGTTTATGCTGCATGATCCACATTTCGTCAAGGTTTCTGCAATGAGCTGAAACTTATTCATATGCTGCTACAAGACATAACTCGTTGCCCCATTGCTGCCTCAATCATTTCTAGCTATCTTGGTAACACACCTTTTTGAAAAGCAGTTTTCCTTTCCTCCAAAAATGAGGTTTCTCATTTATGCAAAAAAAAATAATTCTAAACACAGAACATTCTTCCAATAATATTCTGGTTCATCAATGTAATGGACGGCTACGTTCTTCAAGGAAAAAAATTGTTTCATTTTTCCCATCCACCCCCCCCCCCCACCCCCCACATACACTTCTCTAGTTCTGTAATTTACAGAGTACTGACAATAGACAATACAAGAGAGGTTTGTTCTGGTCTGATCTGTAGCCATTACATGCCAAAATATTGAAATTACTTGTTTGTTGATCACTCCAGAGAGTACTGGATGGATTTCATCGATTTGCACTGACCAAGTGCAAATTGACCAGACGTTCTGGGCAATGTTTTTCTTTTAACACCTTGCAACCCCATGAGTGAACAATACTTTAATATACTCTGAAAATATTTATGACAGTGGCATGATTCACTACCACTAACCTTTGTTGTGACCAGTAGACTGATGGTGACAACGTTGTTTGTTTAGTTTTTTAGTGAAGGGAATCTCAAATCCTTACCAGATGGGCTATCCAAGATAATAAATCTCTGTAACAATGCTAATTCAACAAGGACAGTGAATACTAAATCAATGTGTACAAATTTGACGTTAAATAGTTCAATTTGTCTGTGTCAGTAATTCTACTGAAATACCAATTGTTAAAGAAAGATAACTCAGGAGAACCAACAGGGGTCACCCTAGCCTCCCAAATTTTGTGCTAGGACACTAAGGCTGGGTACACACTAGAGTGTTTTCAGCCGATTATCTTGCCAATCAAACAATAAACGAACGTTCGGCCCGATATTGCATTAGTGTGCACACTGCAATGATTAACGATTATCGCTCTCAAGCTTATCGTATCCTTTCATTTGATTTTTAAACGGAACTAAAGATCTCGTTCAACGAGGTCTTTCCAATTCTGCAGTGTGTATGGACTCAGGACCAGAAGTATCCAAAGATCTCTATGGAGTGTGCAGAGACACGATTTTTTCAGCCGATGGTTATGACAGATAAAGAGCACTGTTCTGAAGGAAAATTGTGTAAAATGTGTTTAGTGTGTACACATGAATCGCTTGCTGATCAGGACTTTTTTTAAAAAAAATAAATAATAAAAAAAAATTGTTGGTAAAAATCGTATCTGGAGAAATTTTGTATAGTGTGTACCCAGCTTAAATGATTTCAAGGGCTATCTGAAGTTCATGCTATCCACAGTTAAAGTTGCTTATTTATCAAACGGAAAAGCACATTCTTGTCTATAAATTATATAAAACGATAAGCAAAATAGGATATATTTTGTTAGTATTTATTTTGTAAGAGGGAATACCATATAACTCTCCTCTATGCATGTGTACATACACACATACGTTCAAGCAAAGTCATGTGAAGAAGTAAATGCATTAAAATAGGATTTTTATACTTGCGTAAAATCCATTTTTCTTAGTCCATTGGGGGAAACTGGGGGCATTGCGATCTAGAGTAGGGACAGGGCAATCTGCCACTTTAAGAACTTCAGTTAACTAAGCCCTAGCTCCTCCTTCTCTATACCCCACGTCCTGCTAGCCTGTTTGTGTTTAACCAAGCCCACAGAATGCGGAGATAAAGAGAAAAAAACAACATTCTCTTGAAAACAAGACAACATGTCAAACCGTAGGAGAAACCAGAGCGATAAGAGTGGCCGCCCAGTGTTCCCCAATGGACTAAGAATAACAGATTTTACTTAAGTATAAAAATCTTATTTTCTCTATCCTCCTTTGGGGGACACCGGGGACATTGGGGACATTCCAAAGCCAGAATGACGGTGGGGAACTTGAAACTGACGTCATTGTAGCCTGCCGGCAATGTTCCTTCATTGGAGCTGTTTCAAGTGTCGTTTACAACCTGTCAGTGTTATCAGCCTGTCCTGGATTACACCTTCAGTGTAATCATGTTGGCCTCTTCACAGTCAGTGTTGTCAGTATCATTATACTGATTACCACCGCATAAAACCGCCCGACAAAGGTGTTCACTTAAAGCGCCATGACGTTCTGCCCAGGAAGCACTCAGAGACTTTTTAGATTAAGATTATCTGGAACAGGCTAACCAGCCCCTCTATACAGCCGTATTCCACCTTCCAATAGTCACCTTAGAAACTAGCCAGCCTCTCTTGTGTGCATCAGGAAACCAAAATATTCTCAGTCTTGCGCACATCCTGAGTCCTACGTACACAAATGTGCAAGGCTCTAGCGACATTGAGAGAACGAATAGAAGCTTCGTCTAACCAAGACCTAGATGTAGTCAGGGAAGGAATGACAATGTCTTGATTTAAATGAAATCTAGACACCACATTAGGGAGGAAAGAAGGCTTGGTTTAAAGAACTGCCCTATCCTCATGAAAAACAAGAGGAGATTTGCAAGATAAAGCAGCAAGCTCTGAAACTCTTCTTGCCGTAGATAGGGCAAAAAGAAGTCCGTCTTCCAGGTCAGAAATTTGAATTCCAACGTATTCAAAAGATGGATACTGTAATACATTTAACACCAAATTTAAATCCCATAGTGCTACCGGATGAACATATGGATTTCGCACATGGAGAACACCCTGAATGAAAGTGTGTACATCAGGCATGACAACAAGTCGTCTTTGAAAGAAAACTGAAAGGGCTGACACATGACTCTTCAGAGAATTAAGGCACCATCATCATCATCATTTATTTATATAGCGCCACTGATTCCGCAGCAGAGAACTCATTCACATCAGTCCCTGCCCATTGGAGTTTACAGTCTAAATTCCCTAACATACACACAGACAGAGAGAGAGAGAGACTAGGGTCAATTTTGATAGCAGCCAATTAACCTACTAGTATGTTTTTGGAGTGTGGGAGGAAACCGGAGCACCCGGAGGAAACCCACGCAAACACGGGGAGAACATACAAACTCCACACAGATAAGGCCATGGTCGGGAATTGAACTCGTGACCCCAGCACTGTGAGGCAGAAGTGCTAACCACTAAGCCACCGTGCTGCCCCACAAACCCGTTTCCAACCCATCCTGCAAGAACATATGTAATCTGGATAAATCGAAAAGAAGACTTGGGATACCCCTTCTTTTCAAACCTCCATACTCGAAAAATTTTTGCTGAACCTGGTTTACAAGCCGGAAGCATGGTTTGCACCACACACTCGGAAAAACCTTTAGCTCGTAGGATCATGGCTTCAACAGTCACACCATTAAAAAGTGAGTTGGTCCAAACCTAGATGACAAAAGGGTTATTGAGTTAACAGGTCTAATTTGTAGCAGCAGACGCCACAACCTACCTTCTGCCATGGAGAGCACGTCGGTGTACCAGGCCCTCCCGAGGCCAATCTGGCGCTACTAGAAGGACTGGAACACCCTCTCTCTTTACCATTTTTTTTTTTTTTTTTGTTTAAAACACTCCTGGAAGCATCGCTACAGGTGAGATAAAGTACACTAAGCGGAACCTCCAAGGAACAGACATGGCGTCTACTGAGACAACCAGAGGTAGACCTTGTGGATCAACACAGACGCCATCATGTCGACGTCCAGCTGACCCCACCTGTCCACCAACTCGCGAAACACCTCCGGATGGAAGGACCATTTGTCCGGATGCAGAGTCTGCCTGCTTAGGAAATCGGCTTCCCAATTTTGTACTCCCGAAATAAAGATGGCCATGACCGTCGGAACGTGAGCTTAGGCCCAATGAAAGATCTTATATGTCCCTCGCATAGGTAAGTGTTTTTGTATCGCCCTGGAGATTGAGGTATGCCACCGCTGTGGCACTGTTTGACAGAATCTTCACTGCCCTTTCCTGCAGCAAATGTTGCGCACTAGAGCATGGAACACTGCCCGCAGTCCCAATACATTGAATGGAAGCTTGGATTCCTTCAGAGTCCAAAGACCCTGAAAGCGAGTGTGAAGACACACGGCCCCCAATCCCGAAGGCTGGCGTCCGTTGTGAGCAAGGTCCAATCCCAGGAGAGTCAACAACCCCTGCAAAGATTTTGTTTCTGCTACCACCAAAGAAACAACTGACATATGCGGAGATAGGCACAATACTTGGCATGACAGATTCAGATGGGATTTGTTCCATTTTTCGACAGACGTTCCAACTGGAACACCCATGCATGAAACGGAGCAAACTGGACCACCTCGAAAGACGATACGATCTTGCACAGAACTCTCATGTCGAAACACACAGAGGTCTGTTTTCCTGCCAATAGAGATTTCACCATCTTCGGCAAGGCCAGAATCTTGTCCGGAAGTTGTTGGTTCAATAGAATCCGCTGCCACAGAGGAAGGGGGATTAGAAGAAAGACCGCCCACAGACTAAGACAGCACCAATTGGGCAAGCTCAGCCACAGTATGGAAAGATTAAGCCCAGGCGGACTCTACCGAGTTAGAACCAGCACCTGCTGGTGCACATGCGATCTTGAGACCGACAGGCTATGCTCCGGATGGTAAATTAACATTATAGATGGCACAGGTGAACTTCAACATAGAAGTTACCCCAGCCCTAATCCGTATGGATTTTCCCCTATCTGACATGGTAACAGATGGGACAAAACACACAGATAACAGTCAAATAAACAGTGAAACAACAGACAATATACAAGACAAGCAGCACACAAATCTAGTAAAGAGAGTGAGCTTTCAATACAGCCAAACAGCCTCACAGTCTAAAAGACAAAACCCTGGGAAACAACCAACCCAATCCGGTTACCTTACAGGACACGGGACAGAAAAAAAGGAGAAGCAGAAGCTGTAAAATGGCTGCCTATTCTGGTGTCTGCACACAAAGGACTACGAGACCACCAAGGAGGAGGTGCAACAGAGGAACCCCTCCCCCCCCTCCCAGAGCTGGATTGGCAAGTGTCCAGCAGGGCAACCCCCTCACCCAAACCAGTAGTGCCTAGCAGGGCTCACTATCTCAGTGACCCTAGACTGACCCAGTCCCCTTAATTAAAAAAAATAAAATAATTATGCTTAACCCAAAGGCTGCCCCGATTAAGAGACAGCCTGCTTAGGGGGGGACACTGCAATTTGTACCCCAACGCTCACCCAGCACTGTGCTGGGTAAAGGTGCACTTACCTGCTGCCATCCCTCCTCACGCTGTGACTGCAGCTTCTGAGTTGCATGCACAACAATGGAGCCTGTGGTGACTGTGCCCGGGTCCTAGGAGGTCTAAAGCAATGTTGCAAGAGGGGGGCTGGCATTGGACACACCTCAGTTACCCCTCTCCAGACAGTGCACAGCCGTCCATGCTGTGCGCTATGATTACACTTTGCAGTAGTAATTGACAGCCATGACTGCGGCTCACAGAACCACCGGCTGTCACATGATTGGAGGCAGAAACTTTAGATTGAAAAAAACCCCTCAAAAACACCCAAACTCAATAAATTAACTGAAAATTAACAAAAAAGAGCAGTGCAGCCAAACAAACACAATGGCTGGACAACTAAACTGAGGTTAGAAGAAAGTGGGGAATGGAGAGGGAGGAGCTAGGGCTTATTTAGCTGAAGTTCTTAAAGTACCAGATCACCCTGTCCCTACGCTATACCCCAATGCCCTCAGTATTTTGTTTTTACACATTAGGACATAAACAATCTAATACGTATGAAGTCTTAAAAATTTGGTAAAGCTAAACTCATGAGATAGATAACACATACTTTGTCACTATTTATTCAACAAAAAAATATTCCAACATTAAAAAGCCATATGTGAAGACCTCAAGATTCCATAGTCTGCTTAGTGACTTTTAGTAGCAATAAAGTGAAGCTACCATTTTTTGTATGAGTTTATCAGGATGATACATAGTATTGAAGGCATGTTTAAGGGCATTCATTTGAATACACCTCTCAAGATTCCGCCACAAAATCTCAATGGGGTCGATATCTGAACTTTGACTTGGCCATTCCAAAACCTCGATTCTTTTCTTTTTCAGACATTCAGTTGTAGATTGACTTTCATGCTTAGGATCATGCCCCAATTTTGGACAAGCATGAATTGTCAGACAGCCTCACATTTTCTTCGAGAACACTTTCGTATAAAAAAGAAGTTTGTTGTGAACGTAATGATTGTGAGGTAACTGCATGGCTGCCAAACAATCCCAAAATATTACCCCTCCACCTCTGCACTTGACAGTTGGTAGGAGGTATTTGAGATGACTTGCTGTGCTTGTGCATCAAGACCACACAATTCCACTTTGATCTGGTCCTTCCAGAGGACATCGTTCCAGAATGCTTATGTTTCTATGTTTCGCTTAAATGCAAGTTTGCAAGGCTAAACTCTACTGAGAAGAATTAGTTTCGGCTGTTTAACCTTCCATACACCTTGTCATCTCTGTGGCTTCTGCTTTTATATAGCGGTTGTAGCATTTCCTTATTTTTAAATAATGACCTTGACTGGCTCAAATTGCCTTTACATGACATGGAAGCAATAAAAGTACCCTTATTGCTGCTTCATGTAGAATGGATACATAACGACAAAAGTAAAATCTGTTATGGGGCATTTGTCACATGAGATTAGATTTCTCAAACTTTAGGACTTGGTAAAGGCCAGTTGATTGTTGATTATGACCAGATGTATAAAAACACATTTTTTATCTATAAAATTGCTGCAAGAGTAATTATTTCTGGAAAAATAATTAGCAACAGATACAAGGTAGGTTTCTACAGCTAAATGCGGGAGAAGTTTACATAAACATATTGTGGCCCTATAACTTTTCATGGATAAGATATATGGTCACCATTTTAGATGCCTCTTCGAGTGGCTTCTTATCTACAGCTCCTGAAAAGCTCAACAGGCTGGTTTAATTTAATCTACATGTTACAGAAGTTATCACGTCATGCAGACTGTCAGTTTTATGAGTCAGTGGACTTCAAAGCTCTATATTTTAAGAACTCCTCTATTGTTTTCTCGCTTAGGCTTCTACAAGTACCATGTGTCTAAACATAAAATGATTGATCTACACATACAAAGTGTACATTTTGCACAGCTGCTCATAGCCACAACCCAGACTAAATCTCAGAACCACGGAGCAGGCAATGTAGCGTTGTGCTTGGCATGATTATAAGCTGCTGATTAGAGCTGAAAATGTCACAGTGAGGACACGCCACCAAGCCAAGCCACCCCCAAGGTGACCGCAATCTGCCAGCAGTCAGACCTATGATCTGCATAAATAAGAGAGCAGCTAATCCTCTGAAGGCGATGGAATCACCAAATGCTGCAGCTTCTCTTGGGATCATAAGGACACAGGAGCTACTGCACTTTGGCTGAACTTTGTGTTTTGTTAATGAAACACTCAGGAGTTGGACTACCAACTGGGTTACATCTGGGTAAAAGTAAAGCTGTTAGGAGCAGCATGTATCAGGCTCTTGTGCAAAACTTGAATGTATAATGCAGTTTTTACTGGCCTTGAAAGGGTAACAGAACCCCAAGACATATTTTGATAGTCCCCAGAACTTTCCCTTCATTTTCTATGAGTGCTAACAGTTATGCTGTAGAAAAGGTAGGTACTAGTTCCCAAAGCAATCATTTTTTATTCAGCTACAAGCGCCAATCAGTCGCTATTAAAACAGGTCTGAAACCACTACTTTGCACAACTTTTTGCAAAATAATGTGTTATTTTTTAAAAAAAACTGCAGTTGTATCTGCAGTAAGGCTCTGAAATACAAGTTATATCATAGTAATATAACTCCTGTGTGTTTATTCCCTGCTAACTGCTCTACTTAAGCCCAGGAGAACAGATTTAGAAAGTGTAGAGCAATGTGTTTCATGCTCCTTTGGCAATGATATGGTTAATGAACATATTGATTACTTTGCATGGCTCCTCTGTGTAAGTTAAACTGTGCTCAATATGCATCTTAACATTCTTCTAACTCCTTGCCGCACTTCACATAAAAACTTTAGAATTCAACTAGGCATGCCTTGCTTTGCTGGCCTTTATAGTAGTGGAATTGTTACAGAAACAAATCTTCAAGACACATGAAAATAATGCACTGAAGATGTCCCAGTGCCTGCGTTTCAGGATAGGTTTCCCGTGATATTTAGGGACACCAGTAAACTGCAGTACAAGAAATGCTCTATGGCTGTAAGCCAGTTAATGCAGTTTGTTTGTCAACAAGTTCTAGGGCCGGAGACCACTTTTTCTAAGAAAGTAAAAATGGTTTTTAGAATATTACAATTACACTTCGCAATATACCCCCTTTCCAGAATCATAGTACTCTCATCAGATATATTTAAGTCAACTGGAGATTTTACCTTTTAAAAACACATATTAAAAAAGCATAATCCCATTAGGCCCCACACTTCGATACTGGTGTACATCTGTACTAAAAGCGAACTTAAATAATTAACCCATCTACTGCCAAAGGGGCCACAAAGCTTAGTCTTTTAAGGCCCTAATATTAAAACACCACACTTCCAACAAGACAAACCAAGCACAAATTAGGCCAAAAATAACAAAGTTACTCCTTGCACTATATATGTAATCAGACCAAAAAAAAAATCAAGATGGATGATTTTGTGGGTGAAAAAAACAAAACTGGGAAGCTGGAAAAGCCAATCACCGAAACGTGCATTACCAAAACTTAAAAAATATATATATCATATTATATGTATATATAATATCATATAATTAAGCTACAAGCTTTGAACTACCTGCTCCCGTATGTCTTACCATCACTACTGGTGTTGAAATTTAGCGAGGCTCTTTCTCGCTTTCCGTTATCACAAGAAATTTGACGCATGATAATGGCGTCTATGAAGTTGGCCGCAGTCAAGGTGGTCTTACCGAGTGCTCGGAGCTCCTGTTCCTGCATGGAAAAGGGTTTATTTGGGTTCTTGTCCCTATTGTGCTGCTCACTGGTTGGCACTGCAGTCTGGTCCAGGGGCTGATGAGGTTGGTTTTTCCCCTGTCCGTTGTTATACTGGTGAGCTGAACTGGCCAAAGCTGAGGGGTGAGGCCTGGACTCCATGTGGTTAATGGGTGACATCTGCTCCACTGATGCTGGTGGCAGCTTTGAGTTGTAAATGTTTTCAGTTCTTGAGCGTTCAATTTTGTTTTCTCGTGATCTTGCAATATCCTTCTGTGCCATGGCATTTTCAGCAGACTGGAAGCTTTCTCTTTCACTTGTTAAGCGATGAGAGGATGTGGACATTAGTGCCGAGGACCGAATGGGTGAGGAGCTAGAGGACGTTCTTTGGAAAGGGGGAAAAAAAAAAAAAAAAATGAAGCCTTAACATAATAATACCTTTTACAAATCAATTTAGGTAAAGTATTTAAATAATTCGATACTTATTGCAAACTATTTCAGAAATGTACAATTTCTTACATAATGTAGTTCCTTACACTTACCGCAATACGGAGGGAGTGACACTCTCTGTGCTTGTCATGAGATTTTTCATGCCAGTGTTCTGAAGAACGCTGGGACGCTGCTGGACATTTTCATTTGTTCGTGGTGACGCTGGGGAGTGTTGGTGACTGTGACTTTGAGCTGACAAGCGCCCACTGCTCTGCTCTGTGCCTGCAACAAGAAAAATACCTAGATACCTACATGCAAGCATCATCTCTCTGAGCCTGTTGTAAGTCCAAATAAATAGCCTGGTTACCAGCTCAGAATGATTTAGCAATTAAAAGAAACTGGAATTCCAAAAGCAAAGCAAAGAGCGGTCACAAAATTGTTCAAACCTGGTCTCCATATCGGAGCGTGCTCCACCGTTGTTGTAAGCACAGATTTTTCCCTCTCTCTCTCACGCTCTGAGGTTGATGAGGTTTGCTTGGTCAAGTGTGTGGTTGTTGCTGTAATAAGAAGAATGACTTTGGCAACAGGAGAGACATACTAAAAACAATAAATCTGCAAATCGTGGAATCAAGTGTTGTACACACAAGAGATAGGTAAAAATCTAGGTGCTTTGTTTCATGCAAGCAAACAAACCTCAAGTCCAGTACAGCAAAAATACTCCAATATTATTCCCCCCCCCCCCCCCCCCGCCAATAAATCTGTGCCACCTATGAAGGGACCAACTGTCTAGCACTGTGAACCTTTTTCCTACTACCACTTGTCTGATTCAGACGGACAGCGTTGTGGCCAATACCACTGCTCCATGGACTACCAATTTATGGAGGTGTCAACAACAAAACTGTGTTCACCACTGCAAGAGAAGCCTACAGCGCTGAACCTTTGCAGCTGGTCATCGCTGGACCAAGGATAAGTAAAATTTTGAAAAAGGTTAGTTTCGGACTGAGTTATCCAATAAAACTGTACATTTTAAGTATGGTCACTCGCATATGAAGCAAATAGAAACAGAGAATTTGGAGCACTGTATTGGGCCTTTTAGAACTCAAAAAATGCAAACACAACAGATCTCCTTTCGGTATCTGACTAATCCAATAAAATACTAAAAGTACGCCACACTAAAAGGGGGTATACAATTTGCATGTAAATGTTTTCTAAACCGCACTTGGAAAAGAAAAGAATACTTCAACATGCTGATGTTATCTACTAGCAAAGCATGCTGGGGCTTGTAGTTTCACAGCACCTGGAGTGTCACAGGTTAGCCATCACTGGTATAAGGCGTGGATAAACCACAGTTTACTGTGGCAAATATAAGCTTAGTGCAGAATGTGCCAGTGTGCCACTACGTAATAAAAGTTGCTGAAATTCAGCGCGACTGCATAAACCAATGTCTGTCACATAGATGCCTAGTGTGTGACTGTTGTATCTGTGTATCTTACAACAGAGAGAGGTCCCAAGGACCCAAATAACTTCATACTGGTACCTGGGGAGAGTGGGGAGCTACTTAGTCGGTTGCCGAATGTTTGTGGCCCTCCGGAAATGTAGGTTATGCGGTCCATGGTGGCCGCAGGGGAGCCTGCAGACTGAGGTATGAGCATGTGTGGCACTTGAGACAGGTCTATGATTCCTGAGTGGTAAAAGAGGACACTGGACATCAGTTACTGTTCTGCTGAAGTTACCCTGTTCACTATTAATGAAGTACAGTCAGTATAATCTCTTATCATTAAAAGAAATATTAAATGCAACAGCAAATTGCATCTAATTTGACTTTAATATTTAATACATTTCCTGAACCTGACATCTGTTGGCCATTTAATTATCACACAGCTTTCATCTCCACGTACACAGAACACTGACTTTAGTGTGCCAGCCTTAAAATGAAGTTCTTTGGTGTATCAAGCTGTACATCAATATAGTGATACTGCAATACACAACCACACATATCAATCTGGTCTACAGGTAGAAATTAAACTCAAACTGGGGCATCAATCACAGGAAAATTAAACTAAAGAAATGGTCCTAAAAAGGCATCATCTGGTATTTGACATTTTCATTAGGACCAAGAGCATAGCAATACTTGTGTTTTTGTTCAGTTTTTATAGAACTGGTCTCACCACTCATCTACAAGTCGATTGTAAAAGTTTGTCTATGTTAACAGTAAAACCAGTAATCTGTAAAACCTGATGGAATAATGTGACAATGTACCTCAGCTACAACCTATACTTTAAGCATGTTTTTTGTCTCAACCAGGGAGCACGCTAATAAAAGTACAATATGGACATATGATACAATAGATGGAAAAAGGTTAAAAGTAAAATCTACCCTAGTGTATATAAGATTTGAATAATTAACAAATAGGCAATATTCTCTGACTAAATAAAATGTCCTCCCCATCTATTTTCTTGGAAACTACAACATGCTCTTTAAGCACATTTCACAGCTATCACATAACCAACTACAGGGAGTATGCCTTCTAAGAAGTTCTACAATAAACTGTGTCTTCAGAAGGATTGCTATGGACAGAGATCTAAGGGACAGACATTCAGTGCATACTTCGAGGACCTGCTGTATAGTTGAGAGCCATTGTAGGGTCCCTCGATTGCAGCCCACGCAACATATCAGCCCTCTGCGCCATGGCAGTCGTTGGATTATGGTGCATATGCTGGGAGGTGATGTAGTCATTGATGATTGTCTGGCGGTTCTCCATGGCTGCGGTATCGGGGTATCCACGAATGAGGTATGGCGGATATAAGTGAGGGTAAGCTGGATTTGGGGTCAAGTGTCTGGGCAAGTAGTAGGCAGCTGCAAAAAAGATAACAATATTGCATTCATCACAATTTACAAATTATCTAATACAACAAGAGAGACACCCTTAACCCTACCAGGTCAATAGAGACATTTTGAAGAGATGGAGAGAGACCTATAGATACACACATTTTTGTATAGTAATAATTATATATAATATATATTTCTCACACACATGTATATAGTTATATTTCACACACATATATACATACATACATACATACATACATACACACATACATACTGTGACAATCACTGGAAGGAGGCTAAATGACAGAGGTATGTGTCCCAGGCTCCCAGCATTGTGTACGTTAAAACACC
The DNA here is from genome assembly GCF_038048845.1 of Mixophyes fleayi. NCBI lineage: Eukaryota > Metazoa > Chordata > Amphibia > Anura > Limnodynastidae > Mixophyes > Mixophyes fleayi. The sequence continues at coordinate 353,775,211 of NC_134402.1, read as the reverse complement.
AGGGAGAAAGTGTAGATGTGTAGGAAAAGCTTCCCACAGAGTGTTTCTATGTGATAACAAAACATAGTAAGGGTCCCTGGTGTTCTATATGGAGAAAGTGAGGGTTGGGCTCCATACATAAGGCCCAGTCCGGGTCTACTGGCCTGCCAGTCTCTAAACAGGCTGATCAAGAGATGCACCTGTGAGGTGCCTGTGAAAAAACAGCTAGAATATGCAAGGATTGTCTCAGACCTGGGGAGGAGGTGAGTTGCCTCCTGAGACACTCTGCTGCAGTGAGCAACATGTTGTAGTTCTGAGAGAGGGTCTTGCTAAAATGTATTAGCTAGTAGCCAGACGGCTAGGATTTTGTTTATATTTTGTTTTGTTTACAAGCTGGTAAATCAACTGGCTGTGGCTGTTATCCTGAAACCTATGAACTTGTGTGGTTTACTGCTGCTATTCACCGCATCTTTCCCAAGGAGAGAGTACCTATTCCTCTGATTATACTACAGTATATACACACACACACTTACTTTCAGCAGTATATAATATGACAGTGCTAAGCAACATTTAAATAAGCTAACTTAAGAACCAAAACACAATGTGTATAATTTCTGAGGTCCTCTTTCCTGTTGAATGGGATGCCTCCTATTGCCAAAGCCATAACCGGACAGATGCAGGTCTGCTGCATATAATAGTTTAGATTAGTGTACTATGATATGGGAAAAAAAGATATATCCTTAATGCGCCATGCTCAGCACATTTCAGTGAAAAAGCAAATTTGACATGTGATATGGTGGAAAGGGACATCTTCAATGTTCTGTAAAAATGAATTTTGAGACTTAAAGTTACTCATACTAGCGCGTATAATCTATGCCTCTTGCACATGATACTATGAAAACCTAGCAACATAGCATGCGCAGAATGGGAAAAAGTAAAGTCTGGTGCTCCCTGTATTATCCATATTGTGGTAACCACAATGCAATTACAGAATTGAATATAACTATCGGCTTCAGCATATGCTCGCATGCAGTCCAGCAAGATCCTTCAACAGAAGTCCTCTCTGCACTGGTAGATAATACCACCCTTACTCTCCTCTACTGGCTGAATCAGTCCAGACACACAGTCTGGCAGCCTGAGCTGACTATCAGTATGTTACCTGCTAACTCTGTATAAGAAAATGTAATGCCCATTTACTAGAGCCTTGAAACCCAAGAAGAACCTTGAGATCAGGACAGACAAGTGGCATTCCAACCCGTTGGTTAAAGGGCCTGTAATTTTCGTGTTTGTTGTCCAACAGATGAAATGCATGAATACAAATCAGTTTTTTTGGCTTGACCAGCATTACTGTGCTTGGGAATAATAGGGTAAATATAAGCAGGATCAGCATATGTACTTATTACAAATGCAGGAGATGATTGTCCAGTAAATTGAAATCAGTAGAAATCTGAGAAGTAGATCCCAATACTATACCTGCTTCCAGTGGAATCCCTCTGGAAATGGCTGCTGGGTCAAATGCTAAGGGAATGTGACCTCTATAGAGCTCAGCCTGGCTGACACCACGCAACAAGTGCTCATAGGAGGACATTGCATGGATATGTTCAGGGACTGTTGTGTGAGGTGACTTGGAACTGGAAATGTCTCTTGGATTAGGGGTGCTCTTCCTTTCTTGAGTCACAGATTTTCCAGAACTTATGCCTCCTTGGAGGGTAGGGAGGGAAGAAAAAAAAAAAAAAAAGAAATTAAAAGAGATCATTCAAAATGATTTAGCATAGTGAGCTTTCCAATACTGTAAACTTTTGTAGTTTTCATTTCAAAATAAATTGTGCGTAGCACTGAACCAGTGATCTAATTCTGCCGCTTTGCTGTGTCCAATAGACTTAGCTCAATGCTCGGAATTTTTCTCCCCCTCCAATCCCATGTCAAACTCCCATCGTCCAACTAACATAGCTAGCTGCAGATGTAAACAATATATGACGACCCAGCTGCCTGTACGTAGTGTAAACAGCGTTATTTAAGCAGCATGCAGGTTTAACCTTCCGCACTGCAGCGTGAAAAAACGGACGAGTGTGCAAAGAACCACAGGTGTGCGGAGGGTACTATTTTAGAAACCCTTTTATAGCATGGTGGCTTAGTTGTTAGCACTTCTGCCTCACAGCACTGGGGTCATGAGTTCGATTCCCAACCATGGCCTTAACTGTGCGTTTGTATGTTCTCCCAGTGTTTGCGTGGGTTTTCTCCGGGTGCTCCGGTTTCCTCCCACAATCCAAAAACATACTGGTAGGTTAATTGGTTGCCAACAAATTGACCTTAGTCTGTCACTGTGTGTGTGTGTGTGTGTGTATGTTAGGGAATTTAGACTGTAAGCTCCAATGGGGCAGGGACTGATGTGAGCGAGTTCTCTGTACAGCACTGCGGAATTAGTGGTGCTATATAAATAAATGCTGATGATAGTAACTTTTCTGCTTTATAGCCATTATATTATACAACCAATGTTTATATGTATAAACTCCTGTAAATATCTGTATAAATAACGAATTCTTAAAAAGAGGATTTCTAGCCATCTAATGTCATCACTTCTGTTTTCATTAGGAAAACTTGCGAATTCCGAATGTAAATTATGGATATTAAAAAAAAACAAAAAAGCTTGGAAATCCTTTATAAAAGGTCACTGATCTCCTTGGTGAATTACAATATTCTTATTATTTATAGTAGAGCAGGGCCGTAACTAGGGCTGTGCAATAGGGGCGACCGCCAAGGGCGCAATGCTGAAGGGGGGCGCAATTTAGGAACATTTTCGGTTAATTTGGTTAAAATTGAGGGTTAGGGGGGCGGCATTTGTCTTTCTTGCCCCGGGCTCTAGAATTCTAAGTTACGGTTCTGCAGTAGAGAATATATTATCCCATAAAGTGCCTACTTCTGCATGTTCGGTACCACAGCCTGTAACAAGAAATAGTACTACACATACATGTAAGTTAGAGGTGCATGCAGAGTTCCCAGCATGGTGGACTGTTACATGTGTTCAGCTATAAATGAAGAGAAATGCTGCCATATGGATTGAATATTCCTATAACAGATAAATATTTCATCGGATTTACAAGCAGTTAATCTATGGTGAAGTCCACACTTTTCTGTGAACAAACAAGATCAACATTTTTTTGTAATGCTCTCTTGTGACAACGGCCTATCCCTTACCATGTACACTTCCATTTTTCTACAAACACCCCAACCCGTGTCTTTAGTACAAAATAACATGAACACCTTTCATTTTATATAGACATGTTCTGCTACAGATGTAACCATTTCTGATCAGATCTGTGAACTTTCATACAGTTTGGTTGAGTTGTAACGATGCATATTTGAAAGTTTTACACGAGGCAAACCACAAAAAAACACATTCCAGAGTTAATAAACAATAGCTGGCACAGTGCTGCCCACCCCCCAAGGTGTTTTGTGATGTTTCCAGAAAGACCCCAGACCTCTAATTAACTTAATAGGAACCCAAATACAAGTATGTCTCTGCAAGGTAGACGTATACTTAAAACCTGTGGCCCACTATAGACAATGATTTATCAGTGAGTGGGGAACAAAAGGAAATAAACAAGACAGAGCTTCCATTAAAATACAGTATTTCACATCAGAATCCAGTTTCAAAGAGACCAAACAGTAACAAAGTAAATATTTGATTTATGCCAATCAAAGTAACAGAAGAACCTAATGAACTTATTATGGATTAGGTCATGCAGGCATATAGTGAGCAAGTTGCTACTTTGGATATAAGATTAACTAGGGTGACACCATTCACTTTATAAATTACCCACCTTGTACTATAGGGATTTAAGATGACCTTTCACTGTGCTGTCCAATATTATATTGCTTTATCATATATTTATTACCATGTCCAATTTAAAATATTCAATGCAGTAACATTCCTTCTTACAGTGCAAACCAAGAACTTGCTCTAAACATCTACAAAATCAATAAAATCTGAATATTTATGTCAGCCCACTTCCAGGGGGAGTTGCTGGGCACATGGTGTAGCTGCCTATTTAAGACAACAAGAACTCTTCATAGAACTCCAAGTATACCCGAGGGATTGATCACTTGATGTGTATTTATACCTACTATTGTTTGGTACGCATATTAGCTAATTTTTTTGATTTGCAGTACGGTGTTTTAATACTACTGCACTATTAGGCACCTATCCCCTCCCTTCCTCTTTTTGTTTATAGAGCAAATGTAAGTTTAGGTCTATATTGAAACACTTTATTCTAACAATAATTTATTTTTTACAAGCAGTCCCTAGACTCATAGTTCAGCCGTTATAAATGTGGCTACAAGTAGCATTCTTCCACGGGAGTACACAAATTATGTTTCCCCTCACATTACACAAGTGTACGGTTATTTGTGAAAAATTTGGATTTAAAGTGAGCAGGTATAATAAAAATGTGACCTTTACCTTCATGTGGTCGCTGTGCAGACTCCCTTGTAGTGACAGGAGATCCTCTATTCAGATGGCTGCTGTATGGTGCCCCGTGGGACAATTGGTGATCCTCATAAGAGAGCGGACTGTGTCTGGGCTTCCCAGGGTCTGGTACAATCACAGGAGCGCCCCTCGATATTGAGCTCGAGCTAGATCTACTTTTCAGCAACATCTCATCATAGACTCGTTCCATAGTCCTGGGGTCTTGCAAGACCTCCATTGGGTGCATAGGGTGGTAAGGCCTACCAGTGCTTCCAATTATGGATCGTACATCATGCTTCTTGGAACTCACAGAAGAACCACTGTCATACTTTAATGGTGTACCCTGTACAGAAAAAGGAACACAATCATTGTCTTAATAGAAGTTCCCAAAAAGTGATATTTGGTTTCTGCATATACATTTGGTATGTTTATTGTCCACTTGCAACTTCTTTCACCCCCATAAACATATGAGCACTACAAGCACAGTGCAAAGGAGCAAATGATCCTCATTTAAAAAGAGGAAACTATTCTAACTATCCTTTTTATTCTATATTCAACACTGTAGATGATTAATTTCATCAGGAAATCTTCAAATTTGCATTAGGAATCTACAGGGTTTTTTTTATTTCCCTTCTGCTGTTTACACTGCGCTTGTGCTGTTCTTTTGTGACACTAAATGGTGATCTGTCGAGAGGCAGCTCTACATTCCAGGTAGTTACATTGATTTATTACCAGCGACCTAGCAGGACATGGTGGTGGGTGTATCACCTGTATCTCAGCAACAGTGGATATGACACAGACATTACTTCTCTTCTACTCTCTCCACATCCTTGCTAGTGCCTGCTTACATTAACATTGCAAAAGGGGTAAGATCCATTTATTATCCTTTTAATTATAAACATGTGTTGTTCACCACAGTCCATTACAAAATTGCTTATGGGGTATGGTAAACAGATTTCTAGCTTACTTGCTAATAAAACATAACATTAAATGCTCCATAAGTGTAAAAAGTCAGGTGCAGATATAGGACTCCCCTAGAAATGCACTGCACAATCGCTTTATGTTTGCATCCACTTACTACCTACATGCATTAACACTGCTTATAATGAATACATCACTTTGCACAAACTCTTGTCCATTTTGACCTTTTAACTTGCTTCTATTTAAGTCACCGTCAGGGCTTATTGACATTGGTGATCTGTTTGTTGTATGAAGTTTGGTGCATGCAATTAAATTCCCAATTGAGCCCAAAGTAACTTTATTTTCTTTCTTTCTTTTTTACTACAGGCATAACATTCCTTATGCTATGTACATGTTAAAAACCGGTGGCTTTTAACATAAAGGGGCATATTCAATTCCGATCCCGATTCGCGGGATCGCGCCGGAACGGCCGCGAACCTAATCCGCGGTACCGCAATAACGTGGATTTTCGTTCGCAGCTCATAGGTATTACCGGCAGTAATGCGCATTTTCCGTGGTAACGCGCGGATCGGAATTGAATATGCCCCTAAATCTTATGATTTTTAATCTGTAGCCTGCCTTTCTAGTTAATGCCAGTAGCACCTATATGCAAAGAGAGAGAGAGGACACATTCACAGGGCAGTCTAGGAAAGTCAAACCATAATCTAACTGTAGCACAGAAGGCCATCGCAGACAGATCAACTGAAGGGAGGGGGGGCTGGAGTCAACCAGATGAAACGTGGCATGAAAAAATGAAAAATGTAACTGTAAGCAATAAAATTGATAAACATGGCAGATTTGTGGCAAGGGCCACTGAACACCAGACTCGGGTATGAAGCATGGAAGTAAAAGACATGTATACGAGTGTTAACCTGACAGTCCTCTGCAGCTCTGTCAAAAACTACGAGCAGTTAAAGCCTCTTTCACATCTTTAGGACCGTGTCCTCATGGAAACTAATACAGGTCAAACGACCCTTGTGCATGAATCTTCCAATCCACAACACCACTAATGCCCCACACCCTATAGGGTCAGCCCGAAATTTATCTCCCTTTGAGCCGGACCTTCTAAAGAATGCAAGCAAGGTGGTTAAGATGGTGACTGGGAGGCAATAGGCTGGAGAAGGATGTCTTTATGAGATTGAGGCATTGCCCAATGTAGAGGCTTTAGAAGGCTGGTCCAAATTCTGACACAGAGTGCAGGTGGATAGCAATTGATCATCTCAACGTCTTATGGCTTTGGCTAGTTCTGCCATAATAAAAACAGACTGAACTGAAGCAGAAAAATGTGACATGAGCAGTGAAGTTTCAAAATCCACTGGTATATTATGTTGAAGGTGGACATCCCTTTAAAACGGTCTAATTGACAATTAAGAACAGAAAGCTTTAGAATGACCTTTTCTCCTTCGGTGTTCCTGTGAGGACACAGACTAAGTTCTACCCACAAAAACACCAGCAGTTTATCCTCTCCTACGGGCCAGCAGCATCAGCTTTTTTTTTTTGTTCACAAAAGCTATACAAATCGTTGCCCATGATATAGGTGAAAATTACATCTAAGCTTATGTAAGTACAGCCAAGTATCTGTGTTATTTGTGAAATGTATACAACATGTAAAAATGTGTGCTTTTAGGAAAGCATTACAGAAATTGGAAGGGTTCTTAACAAAGTAAACCTCAGTACTGCTTTAGGAGAGTTTATACTGGTATGAAGAGTTACCCCACAGTCACTGGAAAAGGTTTATAAACCGTATCCCGTAGGCTCGTTCTTGCATGTTATCTAAGTAAACGGCTGTGCTGTGTGGTTCCAGGGGCTGGCTCAGAGAACACATTCTTATGGAGAGATGCCCAGTGACTAACAACAACAACAACAAATCTGCCCGAGGACTTCCACACTCCAGAGCCAAGTGTGCTGGAGTGTGCAGTGATCTTTCACCCAGTCACAATGCGATTTCACAAGGCATCTATTTCCATAGACCGTGATAAGTGACACTTTCTCTAGATGCAGCCCTGCTAATAATGCAGAGTTCATATACATTTTGTGCTTTTATATTAAAATAAAACAAAAAAAAAAACTCAGCAAGAGAGAACCATGTCGTCTGCTTGTCTCAAAATCAGCATGCAATAAGTGTCATACAATTATCAACTCCCAACACTGTAACATCACGTGTTCCAGACACCTAGCACTGTGCAAAAACACAGAACACTTGGCAGGAACAGATATTAATATTTAATTTAAAAAACCCTTGTGCACAAATTTATATTTAAGGTCATTAAATGCCCGTAGTATCACATTTTCTTCTTTATTTGTACATTCACTCACTATAGATTTAATTTTACTGCAAAGCTTTGTCTGAGCTGTTAATCCTTTTCCACCCCATTATAGTTATTACAATGGAGCTGTACAACAAATTTATAATCACGGGTCAAATTGTCACTTTGTCTTTGTTATGTGTTTATCGTTGCTTTAGGTTATCCTCAATTGACATAGAAGTAACAGCTGACTTTGGAGGTCAGTATTACATGTATCATATGGCCTAATCACATTTGACAACTCATGCCTGAAACACACATGCATCAAATGCTTTTACCCAGCGATGAAATACATTGAACATTAAAAGGGTGCCACAAAGTGTACTTGTTATACAAACTATTGGGCGACCACTTGCACGGCTCACTACATACCTGTGTAATTGAACCTTCTTTATGAGGTCTCGGATTAACTTGAATCTCAGTGCTGTGCCTCATTTCTTCCCTAGGGATCTCATGAACAGATCTCCCAGCCTCCTTCACTGTGGCCACCATGTCCTCATGGGGCTTCAACTTGAGTGGGCCTTCATGCGTTCTGACTTTGTAGGCATCAGGTAGGCTTCGTGGTGAAGTGCTTTCTCTTTTGAGATGCTTAGCTTCTCTTCTGAGGTAGTCTTCTTGAGCCTCGATGTAGGAGCGAGGAATCCCTGAACAGAAAACACAAAGTCATTAAATATGGCATAAAATATGTGCAACATGTATGCATTTACAAACAAAAAGGTATCAAGGTAAAAAAAAGTCACTTTGTAACATTGGGGCCACTTATCTCTTTCACTGTGGATGACAGGGCCTGTTCATCTGCAATCTCCAATTTTTCTCCCAGGCACAATGACACCAACAAGATCCTACATTGTTTTCTCAAACGTGGCATCGCCAAATTTGTGTGTATAGAGGGCAAAATTGTTAAAAACTGGATTTTTATACTTGCGTTAAATCCTTTTCTCCGGAGTCCATTGGGTTACATTGGATATAGAGGTTCAGCTGGAGTTTGGGCCCTTTAAATTTTACTGCAATCTGAACTCCTACCCCTCTGCATACTCTGGGAATACTCAGTCATTTTTCTTTTAACAAAGCTCCAAAAAGTGAACATAGGAGGAACCAAATAAGACAAAGGAAGGAAACAATTCTTATCAACAACGAGAGCATAAAGGGTCCCTGTCTAGTGTCGCGCAATGGACTCTGAGTGAAAGATTTAACATAAGTATAAAAATCCCATTTTCTTTTCATCCTTATGGGGTACACTGAGGACGTCCCAATGCTGCCATTATTGGAAGGTTACTCTCAGAAGTTGCAGTGTGCAGCGCCATCCATCCAAAACTGGTCCACACATTCACTAAGCTTTCAGACTCTTTTTATGACATTTTTGCATCTAAATATGTCAAAGACCAGGTGGTCGCTTGATACTGCTGTGCAGCAGCACCCAGGAGGCACTCAACGATCTGGCAAAATGAAGCCCTACGCACTTCATGGGTCCTATGAACATAGAACCACAGTGTCCTAACAAGACACAGAGAATGAAGATAGCTCTCTTCTTCCGGAGACTTGTCACCGCTGATTTAGGTGGAACTTAAAGATCACCCGCTTTGTACCGAAAAGAAAACAGCAGCTAACTCCTGATGATCACTTAGTAAAAAAAACAAAAAACAAAAACAAAACTAGAGTATGCCAGCAAGCTGTGGGGTACGGAGGGGAGGAGTTCAGACTTTTAGAGGGAAATTTAAAGAGCCCAAACTCCAGCTGAGCCTCTATACCCAGTGTGCCCCATAATGATGAAAGAAATACAAGTTTTTTTTTTACACTGTGTAACCTTATCAGCACCAAATGCAAACCACAGTAGCTGATTATACTACAAAGTAGGCAAATACACAACACCCAAAGATATGTCCTCACTTACAGCAGGTGTCATTTGTATATGCAAAACTGACCTCAGGCGAACTGAAACCATTTGGTAATCTCTGTGACCAGGCTAAAATGTAACAAAATATTAAGCAGCAGGAATCTGCCTAGCTCACTGCATGTCCTCAGAACAAAAACACCATGTACCTGAGCAGTGTTCCTATTCTAGTGAAAGAGTTTTACCCATTCATTGCCACAGAAAAGGGATAACATTCTTTTTCGAACATCATTTATCCGAGTTAAATCCTTAAATGTACTTCTGATGCTTTAATTGCAAATAATTGCTACCATCTATACAATATCAACATAATCCATGCTCTCTTGAATGCAACCATTATATACAGTTTTTATATCATAATGGTGTCAGATGGACTTTATATAGGGGGTTAGAATCCCTTAATGTATCTAATGTTTTAGTTTGTGTCTTAGAGATTTTACAGAAACCCCATATTGAAACAGTGCTAAATACAGTAGCCTAAAACGCTACCAGATGAGTTACCACAAGTCAATACTGCTGCAGATCTCCTGAACGCCTGCCTAGAGGCTTTTCTACGCCTTGTTATCACGTAAGCTGTTTACAGTATTGTCCACAGTTATCATACATACTATTTACATCAAAAAATGTAAGCAACATTTAATGTTTTTTTCATAAAAACACTACACAAGAGTGAATAGGAGGAGAGGAAGTATAAGGAAAGATTTACAGAGGCGTTGCTAGCTGAAAAGGTTTGTAGGTAAGAATAGTCATTTTTAATTACAATGTTTCAACCCTACACTGTTAAGAGATATAACATAGAGGGGGGAATTCAATTCCCCCTGAAGTACCGCCATGTAAAAACTTTTACTGTTATTACGGTAATATTATCCCGTCTTTCTGCTCAACAGCTCCCTGAGCCGGCGTTCAAACTACCGTAATAACGGCATTTACGCACACTATTACCTTAATAACGGTAATAGTGTGCAGGACGCGTTACTTTTTCAAGTAACGCGGCCAATTGAATTCCCCCTACAATGACAGAATGGAACACCACTGAAGACACACACGTTATTGCCAGTATTACCCTGTGTTATGGAACCTCGGATATGCTGTGGCAGTTCCTTCATGCTGTGAGGACTTTGTCTGTCACACGGGATTGCTCTCCCCATTAAACCTGCACACAAACACAAAAACATCACTCACTTCATATTAAAGACCCAGATTTACCCAAAATCCTTAAGTCTGCAAGAAAATCCTATTTGTACTTGACATACAGTATTTCATACCACATTTCCCCTTTTGCATGTAGGAATAGAAGACTAGTGAGATTCACATAAAGCAAACTGATATACCTATATGTTATTTTGCACACTGCTTTGCAACGTGGAAGTGGGAGTATGAGTGTGTTGTCTGTGTGTAATGTGTCTGTAAAGGATGTTGTATAAAATCACAGAACAGAATAAGTAATGTTTTCAAATTAAAATACTTGAAATTAAGGGGAAAATGAGCTTTAAAAAAAATAAAGCACTTTCGTAACTGAAACAGAAAAAGAGAAAGGGTTAAATATTGTTGTTTTAATGAGACGCATCCATCACTGAAAATGACAACACAAATGAGTTAAGACACATGCTTCTGAGGGCAGATTTGTGTCCATCCTGCCATTCATACACCATTGTGGCAAAACTGTCCATATATATTTATTCAGAGCTGTTATGGTGGTCAGAGGGGACGTTACTGTAGTTATTTTTCAATATGACATATTACCCATAAAACAAAGTCTGTTACACCTACCCTCTATAGGGCAAGTTGGTAGCTCCCGAACCTGTAATCCTCTTGGGATCTGTCCTTCCATCATGTCATAAGTGCGTTTAGCAGCGCTTGCCTCTTGAGAGGACCCAACAGTCCGATTGTCCTCTTTGGAGGTTTGAGATGTTGAACTGCCTAAATAAGAATACAATATCAAATGGGCATGCTATTATCTATTCAATATTTGTCAAGCACAATATTGTAATCCAGTTCATTAAATTAAAACCTAGCCAAAAACGAATTATTGATATTCATGCCTTTATGCAAGATATGGTATATCTAGCACTCTTATTAAAAACTATTACACTCTCGCCAAGAAAAGGAAGTGCTTTGTTCTTCGTGTCAGTGACACTTTTTTCCCCCACAACTGCCTTATCCCACTACAGAACAGATTAGTAGGTAATTCTATGCATGGTAACCTCCTTCACCAGAACAGTGTAGAAAGATACTTCTGTAACAGTCTGTTTCTTGCTGGGTGAAAGCACAATAAGCATTTATAGCAGTAATTATTATTGTTTCCTTACATAAAAGAATAATGTTTATTAATACATTTGTAGGTCAACTAAACAAGGCTGAGACAATCTCAAAATACATACAATACCGTAACAAAATAAAGTCACTTCTTTGGGTGTGAATAATCATAATAATAGTCATGACCACCACAAAAGTCAAGTCTCATCTATACATGTCAAGTCTAGTATTATTACCCACTAATTTTTTTGAATTATACCATTACAAACAACCAGTTTCAATTATTTTAAACAGAATAAAATTAACAAAAGATTATTTTAAGTGTCGTAGAAAATAAAAATTTAAACTGAAAGAAGAACTCCATTCAAAGCTTCTCCCCATCCATGCTGCTCCCCATGTGGGGACCCCTTTACAACAGCTGCTTGAACAGAAGGAGCCACCATCCTCTCTACCCTGTCAAGAGCCTCCGAATAAAATTCTTAATGTTGTCAGGAAGGAAAGTACACAGAGAGCTGAGCAACTGACTGTCCGCTTTCAGTGCGCACTCCCTGTTAATAACCATTTGAATTTCACGCGGTGGCCCCTACCCTTAGGCATTGTGGGGCTCAAAAGACGGCAACTACAACTTCTGCTGAAGTGGCAAATTTTAGGGCAAGTGTCTCAGGGAAAGAAAACCCACAGCACCACTATCTTTCCTAAGCGAACGTGTCCCTGAAACGGTTTGAGATGGAATTCTTTACTCTGCAAAGTATTTATTACAAAAAATGTGTTGTTTTGATTGTGTGCATTTGCTCATGTATGTCGCTAATATTTATTGTGTTTCTCTCTGTGGACAGCGTCTAGTGAGTGACTAAACCACTTAATGGATATCATGTAGAATCTGACACCGGTAGGCTGCAGCATTTGCAAACTCATTACTTCCATAAGGACCACAATGGTCAATACTTGATCTAGAGTAACTCATTATGTCATAATGTTTTACACAGTCTTTAACAACAGCTCCAAGGAAAGGAAATCACCAGACTTGCCATCGAGGGACAGGATGTGGCCTTTCTTGCCTTTATAAATGACCTGACCTTTGGACAGCGGTTCCTCCCGCATTCTGTCTACCCTGCCTGGACTGTTTTCTCCCATGATCTTCGAAATGGTTCCTTTGTAAAGTACTTCTGCTGGAGTGCCCTAAAAGAGTGCAGAAATTTGTATAAGGACAAAAGCAAAACTGTGTTGTATCTGTGCCAAGCCTATACAACAGCAAAAACTCACATGTGTTATGGACCCTCTGTATGTTATTTGGGGATCTGGAGAAGGTCGGCTGCTTGGCAAACCTTTAATGAGACTTCCTCCTTGAGCAGACCCTGTAATACAAACAAATCAACACATTTTAGATTAGTAAACTCTATAAACATTAACCACTGTACTACTATCCCATAATGCTGCAGGACTTCACAAGAGAAGCCCAGCAGCAACCAAATCTGGTTTTGAAAGCAGGAATGGGGTGGACATGTCAGCCTGATCACCTGACCATACTGTGGTGTAAAAGTGTTACACCAGGGGAGATGTCACTGTAGCCCAGTGACAGATAGTACATTAATTCAGATTTTAGGGGTCCTTTAGAAGTGAAATCAGAAAAAAACATAAGTCACCTTTTAATGTAGGACCGCATCCAACATTGGCTTTTTGCTTGTCAAAAGACATTTATAGTATGAAACTTCACATTTTCTAATATAAATCCTGCTATTACCTATAATGTTCATTTCACTATCATGTGATCTTACTGCACTTTTCATAAGTTGTGATCAGCAGCAATGTGACAGTTATTGACAATATAATTTACAAAAGTTATTAATTTACTGGGTATGATATAATTTCACACTTACTCCTAAGGTAAAGATAGCAGACCAGGTCAAGTGACAAAACTTTTAAACCAAAATACAGGTTGCTTTATACCAGTTAGGTAACAATTACATTTACAACTATGCATGCAAAATTTCAGAGAGATGTCATATGAATAAGACCACTGAAGAGCATAGCAGGATGTTTGCGGTGCAACATTTAATAGGCTGGTATACGATAGTATGCCATACCGCCACTTTATAAACCACTTTTTCAAGTGTTATCCTGATATTCCTTTTCTAAAGTACTGGTAAACAGACAAACAAAACTATAGGATAGTAAATGAATCAGGACAGGTTTAGAGATTTATATGGTGATGCAAGAAAAAAAAAAAAAGAAGAATATCCTACCTCTAAACACGGAGCTCTCTTGAGGTGTCTGCATCACTAGGTTCTCGGGCTGGTTTGGCTGGCTCCTAGGAGAGAGCTGCTCCTGTTTAACAGCAACTAAAGGCACTAAAAAAAATAAAATAAACAAAATGAACTGAGAACCATCAGCAGAGAGACAGTCACTTCTCTTTGGACAAATAAAGGTTCAGCGACTATTTTGCTTCAGCTACTGCAGAGGGACACAACGTTACTACAAAACCTTTGTTGGCTCAGCAGTGACCTCAACATTGTGGTACACAGGTCCATTCCTGTCACTTGCTCCTAGTAGTTATGTAAGATCAGGATGAAGAATGTGCTCACTTACACAAAGCCAACAATGGCTAATAGTGGTGTTGGGAAGGAAAATCAGACACCACCAGTTACACTAGTAAACTATGCAATTTTAAAGACATATTCACTGTCCTGCATACCCAAAAATTCCAGTAATATTAACAGCACCCCCTCTTTAAACATTCACATCTGAAAGGGTTAACAAAATAGAAAAAAAGTAAATTGCCTAATGATTTGCTGCAGTGGTTTTTATCCCTCTGGCAGCTAGGAGACATTACAAAGTAAATGAATGCGATGGCAGTGAGGAAGTATCAGAGTCCAGCACTAATTGTCAAAGTAGCTTCCTCCTACAAACATCACCATTCCCCAGTCCAAACATAGCTTAGCAATAATTAATTTCTGAATTTTACAGGACAATAAAAACGTGCACCTACACTATGTCTCCGAGAAAGACTCCAGTGCAAAGTTCACCATGTTTAAAAACAGAAACTGTTAAGCTTCAATTGCAGTAATTTTGTGATAACACAGGCATAAAAGGAGGTCACCTTCTGTACGTATAATGACCTGGAAGAGCATGCTTAACCAGATAAATGCCAGTGAGATTTAACATCCTAGCTACTTCCATTCTTCGGATCCTTGAGTGGAGAATATGACATATCAAGAATGCTAGAATAGCTGCATTTCTACAGTTTTAATAAATGCATCTGCAATAATGTAATCTGTGGCATCAACAATACACTACTGGATTATTTAGGATCCTATCAAAATCAATAGAATCATTATTCATTATTGGGCATGTCGAAAAAATTAGCTCAGATGCTGATCATCACCCAGTTTGCATGGTCGCATTTATGGGGTGCAGTGAAGCAGAAAGTAATTTGGCTGCATAGACTGAGCACCAGAGGTCTGAATATCGCTTTGAATTCTTGGATCCAAGTACGAGGAAACCTTAGAAAAATAATCCTGACCTATGTCTGTCTGTTCTACTGAACATCAATTTATAAAGGTAGTGACACACTGACAGCAAGTATATAAGTGAAATTGACAGTTGTAAATTACTTAAATATTCCCATAGTCATCCAATTTGATGTTACTGTAAGATGTCACACCAGCGATTTTACTCTAGTGAGCCGTAGCCAATAGCTGCCTAGCAGATTACTGGAAAATGCAGCTTTGCTAGAATCAATGGTACCTGGGAAATACCTGGCACAATGAGGGTAATTACGCATTTACCATATGATTAGTAGATGCTTTTTCTTTTCATATAAGCCTCAATAATTACCTGAAAAATAATCTGTATTTAGAGTGTGGTTTCCAATAGCTATACAAGGCAAATTATTAGTATGGAAAATGGCTCAAAATTCACTCAAACCAGAGAAATGCTTTCTGCTGTGTAATACTGTATCGGTAAAATCACCAGCTATGCACAGAAATATTGTGCAGGATTACTAAGAGTAGAAATAATACATGGTGCTACATCAGCTGAGGCGAAACAGCAATCACAGACAACTGAAGAACAATGTCAACACATACAAATGGTGTACAGCTTGCATCAATGGTATTTAAAAAAAGGTTGCTCATATATGAAAGCAATTGTTAAACTCTTACTTTTAGAAGTGAAATAATCCTATATTGTAAAATATATTCACGCATAATGGTCTGTCCTACTGCAGTGATCATTGAAAAAAAGAAAAGTAGTCATGACCCTCCTTCATAGCCAAGAGTGATAAATCTTACATGACTCCTTTGCAGCATCACAAACTGTTTTGAGCTATGGCTACGGTTGTTTATGCGCACTAAACAGAACTTTACATCCTTATTGAAACATCACAAGCAGTCTGTGCTAAAGTTAATGAGACGTGTCATGAACGATGGGATGGAACTTTGCAAACACTCATCATAACTGAACTCTGGTCTGTAAAAAGAACTCAAGTTCACCAGGGTTCATTCCTTGCAGGGAAAGGTCAGTAAGTCTGCTTGGCAATGAACTGCTTTTGTTGGACAGTGATGTCTTGTAACTGGCAGGCTTGCTATGGGCACAGCACAGATAGAGGAATCTTCAATGGCACAGGGGATCTATGTGAAGTAATACAACTTGTGATAGGAAGATGGGTGACAATTGCTGCACGACAGATACAAATGTATACCATTTATATTTAGTGTAGATGATTGAAAACCAACAAGACATAACAGATTTCAACTTACGCTCCTCACCCAGTTTTTTAGGGTCAAACCCCAGTGGTAAACCCATTGTGATGGAACCTACAGGGGCTTTCGCATGTTCAGAGCTGTACTGAGAATGAAATGGAATTAGGTCGCCCTAAAACAGAAAAATACTTAAAGTTAGACAAAAATGGCAAATGTATTTTCCATATCCTATTGACAAAACCATGACCAATGTACTCAACCTTACTGATTAGAAAATAATACTTGAGAATGTACAGGCTATGAACAATTAGCAAAGTAAACTTCCAACAAAGGATGGTCTATATCATTGCAAGCTGAGAACCAATGGGTCTTTTCTATCACGTCCTATACTCTATATTTTCTTTCAAAATGAAGCCCACTTCTGAATACCTGAGACATAGAGTACAGGGGTCTTTCAATCGTAGATGGGTGTTTGGTAGAGGAGATGAGAGGAGGTGGGTTTGATATGTTGTTAATACGAGGAGCCAACTGCCGAGAACCATCCTGTACGTTTAATGGCATTGAAGGTCCTGTGCAAATAAATATAATATAAATATATAATATATATATATATATATATATATATATATATATATATATATATATATATATATATATATATATATATATATATATCTCTATATCGATATTTCTCCTTCTCCACCTATCTCCTTCTATAACTCGCAAGTTTCTGAAATCAACAATGAAGTGAGGATATGTGAATTCACGGTTTATAAAAATATTTACTGCAGTTTATGCAAACGTTAATATCACTCGTATATTACTGGATACTAAAAAAATGGCAGAGCGGACATTGGATTCTTTAACACAAACACTAAAAGAGCAAACTGAATGTATGAACTTTGCTTCATATGGACGTATCACATATTTTTGTTGTTTCCCCTTGTATTGGCTGTAAACTACTATGATGTAAACACTTTAATATGCTGCAATCTAGTCCCAAGAATGGGCTAATTGGTTAGGTTGGTTCTGATTGTCTAGTCCTGTGAATGCTCCCATTAGCTAGGCTAGACTGTGCTGTGAATGGCTTGATGCTTTGAATGATAACACATGTTGGTTTAGTCCACTGGATGTTTGAATATTCCAGTCGACTGTGCATTTTGTTTCTAAACCACTTTGTTTAGAAACAGCTACAAAATAACTAAGTATTGCAAGCTCTCACAATCCAATGCTTTATTTTGAAAACAATGTATGTCATAAGTGATTATTGCTTCTTAATAAGGCCAAGGACTTTAGTGGAGTCACCTGGAACAAGACTTCTACAGAGTAAGCAATAAAGACGCCCCAGCTCCTTTATATATACAAACAGGTGGAGAAATAAAATTATAGTGCACAGGAGAAGAAATGCTTGTATATGTCAATATGTTAAATATTTATTGAAAAATGAAAAGTACACTGTACACATAAATAAGGTATGTTTCGATTTAATTTCTGCTCTGTAAATCGGACAATTTGTTTCTCACCTTGAGGGTTATACAGGGGTGCTGGTTCCTGCTGAGGAAGCAGCTTTAATACTTCTCGGACAGGCACTTTGTACAATTCAGTATGGGGCCAAGATGGAGTGCACGTCTGCTCTGCATTTAACCTCTGGCCCTCTACCTGTAATCCCATATAAATAGCCTTATCTGAAAAGGAAAAGCAAGACGTTTAAATATCTGATGGCTGTATAACACACTATTCAATGTTACACATGTAATGCTATACTGCAGTATCACCATCACTACCTTTTTTGTGGCACAGTCTCGAATGCACACTATGGCTGCACACATAAGTTTGATAAACGATCTATGCTGTTTTCATGATGCAGTGACCAGATGGGTCTATAGGCATGCTACTGTCTGAGGCTGCAAAACAAATAGTGCCCTTCTTTTATGTTAAGCAGTCATTTTAGTGTAGTGTTGATTCTAAAAGAACAAACCGTGCGACCTTAATCATTCATCTACTCGCAAAGTATTGGTTCACTAGCGCATTTTGAGAAAATAGTGAATACAATTTTACCAAAATGTATTTTAATGTATGGTCTATTACAGCATATATTAACTCTACTAATAATCAAGACATAACTAGTAAGAGCGACTAATTGCAGCAAAAAACAAACAATAAACACTGCCTGGTCACATGACCATTCTCCATTAAGCAGTCCACAAATCAAAGCTAATGCAGAGCCCCAGGTATCTGGCTGCTGTCTCTGTGGCACACTGGAGAGGAAAGGTTAGAAAATGGTTATAGCTGTCAGGCAGCTTTTGGCACCATGACTGGTGAATAGCATTAGCCCTTCGACAGAATGCAGAAGGGCCAAGACAGAGCTTCCATAACTCTGGTTGATGAATGGCAGGTGCTATCCACAAAACGTCCAGAAACGTCTAGCAGATAACTTTATGTTGGACAGTACCGATCATCACCAGGGTGCCAGAAACAAAAGGCTGCTGGCATTCTAGTGGACAGCTAGTAGCCATTCACCAGTCAAAATACTGGAAGCCATCTAGTGGGTATTCAATACTCTGATTGTGAAATGGATTTACTAGAAGCCAAGGTTTGATAACCAAACCAAGTTCCATATCGGACTCAGCTGAAAAACACTTCGCTGGATGTTTGGACTGTTTCATACAGAATTTTATTTACAATATATTCTTTCTGCATCAGTTTAACTGGAGCTTCAAAAACCACTCTGTTGTTTGTGGAGCCTGCCCTTTACACTATCTAACCCCCACAGACTATGGTGTTCTGACAGCCTACTTTCTCCACTTCACAGTGTGACACTGCTTATGTTACATACGGCCTTACCCTCACTAACATAATGATGGGTTACAGGTCACTGCCTCCCTATCTAATCTCCTAAAATATTCTCAGTTGATGATCCGATAAAATCCTGGGAACATCCATAACGACCAGGGAATAAACACTGAATTCACTAAATTAATCTGACCAAGTGTACAATAACCCCCCCCCCCCCCCAAAAAAAAAAACCCCAAATCACAACATGTCTGTATTTAAAATCAACATTTAATTATTTTTTTTTTAGTCCTTAGCAGCATTGTGGAAGTGGAGTGTTAAGCTTTCCACTGTAAATTATACCTAACTAGTGAGACACTGTACTTCATTCATATGACAAATTACTGCTACAAGTTACCAGTTTAAACAAAACAGGGTTTACACTGATTCACTTGGAGACCCACCAAGAAAGCTATATGAATGGCTTTCACTGACAAATACTTGTGACTTTGTTGCTCTTACAAGAGGTAACTATGTGAGATAGAAGTTTGATTTGTAAATCATACTTCTGTATGTCTTCAATCAGCCTACCTGTTTTTTCCCCATTAACCTACAAAATTCAGGTTAAAATATACAAACTGGCAGCATGTTTAGCATAAAAATATTAATGAGCTTAACAAGAGCCCTCCTTTGCTGAACGACAGGATTCAAACAAGCTGCCTGAAAATAAACTCACATTCTATTAGCATGCTCTGCTTCTTAATGGGTTATATTTTATGACCGAATATAAGCCGGTGTGATGACAATGAAATAAAACCTTTATCTGCACATTTTTGAAAATATTTAAATGGTGAAAACATGCTAGTAGGAAAGTGTAGACTAATAAATGGAATTTGGCCTTGTTTAAATTTACTTGGTTTAGCTATACAATTATAACATTATAATCACACCTCCTGGACTGTGCCTGAGCACATGAAACAGATAAACATCACATAAAACAGTGCAGTCACTAAAGCGATTCTGACTGGTATCTTATATTATCTTGTCCCACATAGTACTCACGTGTACTTGCTGAATTAACTTGCTTCATGTCTAATCTATATGTTTTTCTTTTTTCAAGAATTAAAGAACAACTAACCCCAAAAGACTTTCCTTTTAATGTACAGAGCATGAAGGGGAAACTATGTGTTCCTTCTTATCCTGACATTTCACAACATGTCACTTATACTTGCAGTGAAATAAGTATGAGGATTTCTGACTTACAGTTTCTCGGAGTCCATTGGGGGACACTGCTAAAATCAAGGGTATAGTTAGTGGTCCAAGGAGTCAAGGCACTTTAACAAAAACTTGTGTGTAGCTCCCCCCTACAAGTCCCCTCCTATAGGAAGGCGTATCCAGTTTAGTCGAAGTACCCTCAGAAGTCGGGCATGTTTATTCAGGGCTCCTGCCCTGGAGTCTAATTTTACCAAATTTTTAATTCAGAGTTTCCCAATGCACTAAGAAAAATGGATTTTACAGTAATTCAGAAATCCGCTTTTCTTTTCCATCTAATTGGGGGGCACTGCAAAACATAGGGGTAGCTTTATGTCCCCTAAGGGAGGGATTGCTCTAATACGGTTGTACGCAAAACCTTGTGGCCATAGCTGGCATCCTGGGGTGAAAGCCTTGCAACCTATGGAATTTAACAAAAGTGTGGAAAAACGACCATGTGGCTGCCCGGCACAGCTGCTCGGCTGAAGCACCGTGACGTGCTGCTCACCAAGTACCCACAGCCCTGGTTGAAGGAGCGGACATACCCCATGGCACCAACCTAGTTGGCCTCACAAAGGCTACATTTTATAGAGGCAATTATTCAATGCGCCAAGGACACTTTAGAGACCGGCCAACCACGCTTATGAGCGTCATACAGCACCAACAAATCTGTAGTTTTGCAAAGTCACGCAGTCTCTACATAGCACCAATGGGCTCTGACCATGTCCAGAATGATCCACAGACTAAGAATTCAGAGAGAATGCAGATACCACAATCTCCTGATAGAAATGGAAGCGAGAAACCACTTTTGTAACAAAGGAGGGCTTGGTGTGAAGCACTGCCCTGTCTGAATGGAATACTGGGGAGGAGGTGAGAACGAAAGACACCACCACCAACTCAGACACGCGGTGTGCTGAAGACACCACCAACTCAGACACGCGGCGTGCTGAAGACACCACCAGCAGAAAAGCCACCTTACAGGCAAGATATCTGAGCTCCAGAGTCCAAAGGTTCAAACTATTCTTTAACGAAGGCTTGAACCAAATGGCGCACAAACAGGGGTAGAAAGTCTTTGCCTCACTGTGCGTGCAGATGCACTCACACCTGTCTGCTGCCATTCCTGAGGAAGCTCTGCACTGGTGGGAGTGGGCTCACTCACAATTCTGCCTATGAACACAGCCACGGTCAATTTCACAACCTGAACCTCCATCCACCCCATCCATAATATGTCACTTTTATGTCCCCAAGGGAGGCCCAGGCACTACCAACTCGGTACCTAAATGGTTGCACGTGCAAAAAAGTTTTTTGTTTTTTTTCCATTGCACTGGTTTTGAATGAAACTTGAGTGTGTTTATTTTTAATGGTTTTCAAGATTATTTACACCAATCTGTCACAGGTTCATCTGTTCTATAGTTATCACAGTGAATTCAGAGATTATGCAATGTCCGTTTTGGTTTTATTTATTTTTTTTATCATTATTTCTAAAAAATCAACCTATAAAAGAGGACGCCTTAGTTCAGTAATACACATATATACTTACACAATTGTTGAAGTGAAAATTTAGAAGTAACTGTATGGAAATTTAGAAAAGACAGTATGAAGAATGTAATGGGAATGTAAATGAATGAAATTTGATATTTACAATTAAATACTTGCTCATAGAGCCCATTTGCAGCAATGACATCATATCTGCAGACTAAGAATGTAAAACCCATAGAATGAATTTCAGATGTAATAAAATCCATTCAAATGACAATATGTTGAAATTGAAACATTGCAAAGTTATTTATATTTCATTCTACATAGCAAAGCTTTCCTATGTTCATATTAAACTGGCTGATCATTTTTGGATTGGTTCTCAATCGAGCATTGGCTTGAAACATGGCCTGACTGGGTATAAGTTAATTCTGTACATATATGTCACCCTAATTATTGTGCCTAGTTTGATGGATGAGTTTAAATCATCATCATCATCATTTATTTATATAGCGCCCACTAATTCCGCAGCGCTGTACAGAGAACTCATTCACATCAGTCCCTGCCCCATTGGAGCTTAGTCTAAATTCCCTAATATAGACACACACTCACACACAGACACACAGAGAGGGAGACTAGGGTCAATTTTGATAGCAGCCAATTAACCTACCAGTATGTTTTTGGAGTGTGGACGGAAACCGGAGCACCCGGAGGAAACCCACGCAAACACAGGGAGAACATACAAACTCCACACAGATAATATTTTGTAATAATACCTAGTTCAACCAAGGGAAATATAAAACAATCAGGATCAACATGTGTAAGCACCAATAGTGTCAATGCATTAGATGGTGGACCTTCCTGGCTGGACAGCAAACAGGAAGGTCTGTGAATCTCAAAATAAGTTGGCAAGACTCATTACTCTGGTTGCTAGCTGGATTATCTTTTTCAATGGCAGGTCCAACTAATTGCGGTGGTCCTTTTTTATGGCCCTAGTACATTAAATATGTTTGATGGAAATGATGATTTCTTGTGCTAGGAACCTAATTTTAATATAAGAGGTTGTACAAGATACCATTAAATTGAATTTAATGTTACTTTACCAGAATCCAACCTTCCAAAAAAAGTATGTGACTTGTATGCACATGTGGTGTGGGGATGGTGGTGGTGGTTGTTGGATGCGATGGGAGTCTTAATTCACTGTTAATTAAATGTAAGAGTCTACGTTGTACTAAGTCTTCATTAATTGCCATTTGTGTTTGGCCGTCTGATGCATGGAGAGGGAAGACAATTTGCCATATTTTAAATAATTCAAAGAGGGTTTCAACTAAATGACACTGGACAAATTCTGCAAGGATTAAAAATTAAGTGTGTGTATTGCAAAGCAGTTTCATATAAAAAACAAATAAACAAAAAAAAAGACCAGACTGATCTAAAAGAAGAAAGGTCACTGTCCTGGCAGTCACCAAATAAGACACTGATTTACATTAAACACATACCATCTTTGTCTGCAACTTTCCCTTTTGGGCTACTGATTGTCTGTTGCTCCTTGTCAAGTGGTAAATGAGACTGAGGTTGCTTAGTGGGTGCTTGTCCATCCAGGGCCGACTCATGAGCCTTGGTGATCTGCTCTTGGTAAAGGGCCAATGCGTGATGAGGTTTCACTGGAACGCTCTGAGGAACGGATTCTAAGAAGCCTTCTGAAATCTGCAGGAACAAAGGTCAATGAACAGCAGCTTCATCGTCACACAGACTGAGTCTCTAAGGAGTTAAGCTCCAGCCTCTCATCACAAACTGACCATGTGAAGTCAAGTACAGCATTCAACGCAAAAAATGGCAGCCTGCTCAGAGTAAAGAGGAATCCTGGCATTAACATTGGGTCACTGACCAGGAATTCTGGTCCTCTGGGCTTATTCATAGAACAGATTAACATTTATGAAGATACAAAAATATGGAAACAAAGATTTGGAACTGTTGCAAAAACCACAGACAACAGAGTTGACTAAACTTTTAATTAGCTTTTACAACACTAGATGAGAAGAGCACTGTGACAAGAAAGCATTTTTTCTCATACTGTATGTGCTAAATGTCATTACAAGGATTCTAGACTTCCTCTTACAACTGTCAGAAGCGGTGCCTTTTAAATGGAAGTTTGAAAAGGGGGAGGAGGTGTATCCTGAATCTAAAGTAGACCAGGAAGGACACACTTTGCCCTCACGTACAACCATGTGTTCTTGTATCTTGACAAACAAATGGTTTATAGAGCACAGAGGGAAGAGAAGTAGAGGGGGTGCTTGACTGCCTCAACACCAGGAAAGCCACAAGAAAGACGCATGATCACTGATTTGAATACAATTACAACCTATGCCAGGGGTAGGCAACCTGCGGCTCTCCAGGTGTTGTGAAACTACAAGTCCCAGCATGCCTTGCACCTATCTGCTGGTTATCTACTGGCAAAGCATGCTGGGACTTGTAGTTTCACAAACACCTGGAGAGCCGCAGGTTGCCTACTCCTGACCTATGCAGACAACCTACCATACTGTATTGCTCCTAAAAAGCATACATTAAGCAATATCACATCAAAGCTAAAAAAGAAACCTTTTATATTTAAGTTGCTACACTGTTAAAACTTGCTTTCAGGACTCACTAGTAAGTGACAAATAGAAGTTGTGTACTGGTCATGTAATAATAAAGACAAAAAGACAATTGCATAAATGCCATCATGTGATTACTACAAAAACACGTTTATAGATTTTTAAAATTTAAGTTGACAAATAAGAGGAAAAGAAAAAAAAAATAAGAGGAAAGCAGAAAATAACCGAGATGAACATTAAAAGGAAGAGACAAGTTGTTTGACTGTTTCAAACCGCAAAACACAATGATTGATGACTAGACTCTGAAGGGCAGAACATTTCTTGCACGCGAGATCTTGCTGTGCATCTTGCTACTTCACCTGATTGCGCTGACATGCAAATCAATGCACGGAGCCACACACAGGAGACATGGATGCAGTACATTTATGAATTGACCCACAACCTAAACATGGCCCATAGCTTTCAGACCTTAAATGTGGCAATATAAAGACAAATTAATTTTAAGATACAATGGCTTATTTAAAAACATTCTGCACCTACCAAAAATGTACTGTAATCCACAGCATCCATTGAATAATTTGCATGCCTGAGGCAATGGGTTATAAACAAAACGGTAATATTTAGTAAATCATTTATATTTATCCAACTCCTTGCCACATGGAGCAAAACAACTTCTGCATCTGTGAAATGTTCTTTCAGAGGTCATTGCATAGCAACTGTATACAACCATTCTAGAATGGTTCATAGCAAGTGGCCATAGCTGTATCTAAATGTATGGATAATACTAGACTGTGTGGAAAGCAGTATAAGTTCAAATTGTTATCATACTTTACTTATATACAGAACCCAATATACATGAGCAAGTTACAGCCATACATTTTAATATTTATCAGAAAACTGGGAATCCTAAACCCTACTTATAATACAAATAAGACACGGATTCTGAATTGTGATATACCACTAGCCAAACACATGCCATCTTAATTGTTGGTATGTGTTTGGCATACAATATAACTATATGGGTAAATTTGTGAACTTTTTTTTGCATCACATTCACTAAGAGTGTTATGGAGAGAACAAAACAAAAACACCACATGAATGGAGTGTTTACCCTGCAGGCACTTACTATGGGTGGAATGGCAGCCGCTCTCTGCTTCAGTTGTTTCAGGTCCAGTGGTTTCTGAGGCAAAGAGTTCACACGCGTGTCACTGCCAGTGCTTAGCAGACTGGGCCGGGGAGACATCAGCCTGCACATAGACAGCACCAAGATCGGTCACTTTATTCACACACAGCTTGTTTACTGCCTACAAGGAGGTAACTGTGCGTAGTCTGGTGTCTTAACATGTAAACAAACAAGCACTTAAAAGGAGAGGATAAGAAAAGAAAGTTGTGCTGCATTTTATTATGTGAGCAAATCTGGCATCAAGTATTACTTTTGTTGAAAAATATATATTAATAAACTAGAAGGCTGGAGATACTTTGCATTACGCCACACATATGCGATGTATAACATTTGAAATAAAGACAATATATAAAAAGCCATTGCATTAGCAGCATTGTGTGGAGCCTCTTATCTTTCAATATTTTTGGAGTATAACCCACAGCAGGGCTGTCCAACTGGTAAGTCAAATCTGTCTGTTTATCCCTAGTTTCTCCAAAAGGTCCATTTTAAGTTCTATGTCACTTCAAATGGAATCAAGCTTACAAAAACATCTATTGCTTGTACTTTATTATAGGTTACATTGTGTCAATCTAGTGGTTTCCAATACATATGGACATCACTCCCATACTGGACAACAAACCCGATTGTACATTAGGGACAAATGAGGCCATGTCCCTCATACACCCAAGCCATGCCTCAAAACAAACCCAAACCCATTTCAGTTGATTATTATTATTAATATTTATTTATAAGGCGCCCGCAGCGCCGTACAGAGACAAACAAAATTACAATACAATGGGAGACAGCACAGTACAGTAAACAAAGCAACTCAGTTAGCTCAATGCACAGCTAGAGAGGGCGGGGAAGGGGGAGGGAGGATCCGCAAACGACGGGGCCCAAGAAGGAGGGCGCGGAAGACAGGGAGACCCCCAGGGGGGAGGAGGGAGCGAGAGTGGATGTGGGGTGGAGGACCCTCGAGGAGGAGGGCTAAGTAGCTGGAGAGCAGAGTTAGAAGTGGTGGAAACAGAAGGAGAGATCGCCCTGCTCAGAGGAGCGTACAATCTAAGGGGAGGGGTGGACAGACAGAGAGACGCAGGGGAGAAAGGGAGAGTAGGGGGACAAAGGCAGAAGATAAGGTAGGAAGTTAAGTGGGAGACAGAAAGGCTTTAAGAAAAAGGTGGGTTTTTAGGGCCCGTTTGAAACTGGACAGATTAGGGGAAGTTCTGATAGAGGAAGGGAGCTTGTTCCAGTGGAGGGGGGCAGCGCGGGCGAAGTCTTGGATACGCGCGTGGGAGGAGGTTATAAGGGGGGAAGAGAGGCGACGGTCAGAGGCAGAACGGAGAGGGCGGGATGGAGCATGAATAGAGAGGAGGGTGGAGATGTAGGGCGCAGTGGAGTTGGCGAGGGCCTTGTAGGTGAGTGTGAGGAGCTTAAAGAGGATTCTGAAGGGGAATGGGAGCCAGTGAAGGGCTAGGTAGAGGGGGGAGACAAAAGAGGAGCGGCGAGAGAGGAAAATAAGCCTAGCTGCAGCGTTAAGGACGGATCGAAGGGGATCGAGATGAGAGTGGGGGAGGCCGAGGAGGAGGTTGCAGTAGTCCAGGCGGGAGATGATCAGAGAGTGGATAAGGCATTTGGTGGCATCTTGGGAGAGGAAGGGCCGGATGCGAGCAATGTTGCGCAGCTGGAAGCGGCAGGATTTAGCAAGGGAGAGGATGTGGGGGCCAAAGGAGAGAGAGGAGTCGAGGATGACACCAAGGCAGCGAAGTTGGGGGACAGGGGAGATAGAGGTGTTGTCGACAGTGATGGAGAGGTCAGAAGGGGATGGGATATGAGAGGGAGGAAAAACTATGAGCTCAGTTTTGGCAAGGTTAAGTTTGAGGAATCGAGAGGACATCCAGGAGGAGATGGCAGAGAGGCAGGCGGACACCCTAGAGAGGAGGGAGGGAGAGAGATCAGGAGAGGAGAGGTATAGTTGAGTGTCGTCAGCGTAAAGGTGGTAGCTGAAGCCGAAGGAGCTGATGAGTTCACCCAGGGAGGAGGTGTATAGAGAGAAGAGTAAGGGTCCCAGAACAGAGCCCTGAGGGACCCCGACTGGAAGGGTGGATGGGGGGGGAGAGAGACCCAGAGGTGGTGACAGAGAAGGATCGGTGAGTAAGGTAAGAGGTGAACCAGGACAGGACTGGGCCAGAGAGGCCGAAAGACTGGAGGGTGTGAAGGAGGAGGGGGTGGTCAACGGTGCCAAAGGCTGCAGAGAGGTCAAGGAGGATGAGAAGGGAGAAGTGGCTCCTGGCTTTAGCAGAGAGGAGGTCATTGGTGACTTTAGCCAGGGCAGTTTCAGTGGAGTGGAGGGGGCGGAAACCAGACTGGAGAGGATCAAGGAGGGAGTATTCAGAAAGGTAGGAGGTGAGACGGCTGCAGACGAGCCTCTCGAGAATTTTGGAGGCAAAAGGGAGAAGAGATATGGGGCGATAGTTCGAGAGAGAAGTGGGGTCGAGATTAGGTTTCTTAAGAATGGGGGATACGAGAGCATGTTTGAAGGAGGAGGGGAAGATGCCAGTGGAGAGGGAGAGATTAAAGAGGTGAGCGAGGTGGGAGCAGGTGGTGGGAGAAAGGGAGCGAAGAAGGTGGGAGGGGATGGGATCCAGGGGACAGGTAGTGGGGGGGGGGGGGGGGGGGGGAGGATGAAATGAGAGAGTGGACTTCCTTGCCGGTGGTGGGACGGAAGGAGTGGAGGGGAAGGTGGTTGGGGGGGGAGGACAGAAGAGTGGGAGGGGTGGAAGAGAGAGTGGAGGAGGAGATTTCAAGTCGGATGGCCTTGATTTTAGAGAAGAAGGAGGCGAAATCGGAGGCAGTCAGGGAGGAGGGGGAGGGGAGGGGGCTAGGAAAGTGCTGAAGGTGGCAAAGAGGCGGCGGGGGTTAGAGGACTGGGAAGAGATGAGGGATTTAAAGAAAGATTGTTTAGCGAGTGAGAGGGCAGAGCTGTAGGATGAAAGGATGAATTTAAAGTGGAGGAAGTCAGCCAGGGAGCGGGATTTTCTCCAGTGACGTTCGGCGGAACGGGAGCATTTTTGGAGGAAGCGGGTAAATTTGGAGTGCCAGGGTTGGGGTTTGGAGCAGCGGGGGTGGACGGAGTGGGCAGGGGCGACCGCGTCCAGAGCGGAGGTGAGGGTGTGATTGTAGAGGGAGACCGCCTGGTTGGGGCAGGACTGGGAGGAAAGGGGAGAAAGGAGGGTATCGAGAGAGGAGGACAGAGAGGCAGGGTCAAGAGCGTCGAGGTTGCGTATGGACAGAGTAGGTTTGGGCAGGGGGAGGGGAGCAGGAGAAGAGGAGAGAGAGAAGGAGAGGAGATGGTGGTCGGATAGAGGAAAGGGAGAGATGGAGAAGTCGGAGAGATTACATAGGTAGGAGAAGACAAGACCAAGGGAGTGACCAAGGCAGTGGGTAGAGGAGGAGGTCCATTGGGTGAGACCAAGGGAGGAGGAGAGGGTGAGCAGTTTGCTGGAAGCAGGGTAGGTGGGGTTGTCGATGGGGATGTTAAAGTCACCGAGAATGATCGAGGGGAGATCGGTGGAGAGGTAGTGAGGAAGCCAGCTAGCAAAGTTGTCAAGGAAGAGGGAGGTGGGGCCAGGGGGGCGGTAGATGACAGTGACGCGGAGGTGGATGGGGTAGTAGAGGCGGATGGAGTGAGCTTCAAAAGAGGAGAAGGAGAGGGAGGGTTCAGGCGGAATGACACGAAAAGTACAGGTGGAGGAGAGGAGGAGGCCAACTCCACCGCCTGGGCGGGCACCAGGCCTGGCGGAGTGGGTGAAGGAGGCCACCATAGGAGAGGGCAGCGGGGGAAGTAGCATCAGAATCGGAGAGCCAGGTTTCAGTAACGGCAAGAAGGTTAAAGGAGTTGGATAGAAAGAGGTCGTGGATAGCAGTCAGCTTGTTGCGGACGGATCTGGCATTCCAGAGGGCACAGAAGAAAGGGGGAGAGGGGGGAAATGGGGATGAGGTTAGCAAGATGAGCAGCGCGCGGGGGATGGCGGGGAGGAACAGGAGAGGTAGGGCGGGCGGAGAGTATGGGTATGGAGTGAGAGCGGGGAGGCATAGTAGGGAGAGAGAGTAACAGAACAGTGAGATAGTGGGGACAGTGAAAAAACAGGTAAGAACAATGGCAGGAAGACAATGAAAAGGTGGAAGATAATAACGAATTAGGGAGTGGAGGGCATGGAACAACAGTACAGTGAGATAATAAGGACAATGAAAACAGGTAAGAATGATAGCAGAACAGTAAGATAATAAGGACAGCGGATAACAGGTAAGAATAAGCAGGGAGACAATAGCAAGATGGAGGACAATAACCAATTAGGGCGTGGAAGGCAAGGAATAATAGAAGGAGAGGTAATAAGGACAATGGAAATAGGCAAGAATAATAACAGGTAAAAGTAGTTGCTGGTAAATAATAGTTGATGCCTGGATCCCTTTCCTGATGGGCCATGCCCCCTAGGAGGGCAAAACTTGGGACTGTCTCCTGCATAAATTGGGATGGTTGGTAGATAAGCACACTAATACTTAAGGACACTAACACTTTTGGTATTGATATAATTAAAAGGTATGTGATTGGCAAGTACAACATAGTAATATTGATTGTGAAACTAAACCTCTACTAAACACAGAACTATATTTGCACAGCAGTGCTCTCCCTAGAAAATTTTGCAAGCCAGGTGACATTAAGTAGCAGCAGGCTGGGGGCCGTTGTAATACTTTGCAATAACATTGGAGGTTATTGCCCACACCTGCCAGGACTGGCAAGTCTGGTGGTCAGTGGTGTAACACACTACTGGCTGTAGTGCCTGTTCTAATAGGAGAAACAATAGTGTATTCTATTATAATAATAGGAGTCTGTTGGGCTCCAAGAGCCGAAGAGCAAGTAAAAACAGCGGCTGGAGCACCCGGGAAATATGTGCTGAAGAGAACACTGCAAAAGGCAGAAACCCCATAAAGTTTAAATGAGAAAAACCTTCACACCTATCTCTACCAGAGTAAAACATTTATTGAAGGAGGAAACAAGGAAACACTTTTCCCTGTTCTCAAACCTCTTCCCTCTAAGTCTACATAGGAAAATTGCACTAAACTCAATTGGTGACAAATAGAAAAATCACAGAAAATGCTTTCACTCATCTGGCTAAGCCAAACACACACTGGAGGAGTGGGCTGATGAAGTAAATAGGCGCGTTGTTTGTTACATTTGGATCCAACATGAGATCAATCTCTATTTATGGTAAATAGTTAGTCTACTACATGCCATAAAAAAAAAACAATCTTTACAAGCCCTCCTCAGCAATAAGGATGTGCCTATATGGCCACTAGTTTTAACACCTTCCGCAATAAAGCAGTGCCAGATGTGCCAACTATATAACAATAAACATAGCTGCAATACTAGCAAGTCCGTATTCAGAAAGAAGATATTACATTTGCCTTTGGAATCAATAGCTGGTGGGATTTAGGTCATGAATATGAATTTAGGTCATGAATATTAGAACATGAGAGAAGAAAATGGGAAGTTTGAGCAATACCAATGGTACTATTAACTCCATACAAAAAAATCCCTCGGAGCAAATGTACTGTAACAGAATCAAGCACCACTGTTCTCCAACAGAGGACCAAAAGAAAGGCCATGGTAAGAGGTCAGAGCAAATAGGGCCAGAACAGAATGTAATGCTTACAATGTAGAATCTTTATTAATCCTCAAAATAGTATATCTGATCTGTTCCTGTAAGCAATCAGCCAGAACACTGAATACAACATTTAAACAAAGGTGGATTGTACAAAACATCTCCTTCAGTCATTACTGAAGGAGAACTATTTCCAGCAGACACTTTACTGAAGGGCCCTTCTTGAGCGAACAAACTCACTTTAGGGACAGAGACATGGCTGGTAAAATATATTTTTCTTGAGGCAAATTAATTGGGTTTTATTGAAAGGACGACTGCAGCAAAACAGGGGAATTTGGCTCCGGAAGGTTAATATAACTGTCAGAGTTCTTTAAAGTAGTTTGTCAACTCTGGCGAAATCTTAATCTTCGGTATGTGCACCCAGGGGGTGTTCAATTAGCCGCAAAGTGTCTCTGCAACGTCCGCAATACACTTCGCAGTAGAGATTGGAAAGAAATTGACACTCATTTTTCCCCTCCAACCCAATAGAGGTGCGGGGAAAAGTGAGTCGATATTTCTAAAATAATTGCTGGCAATGTGCGCGGCGCGTTGTCTGCGCTCCACATTGCCGACAATTGAATTCCCCCCATGTGTAGTAATTCAGTGTGTGCCTCTCCTGGAACTCACAGGAGGCAGCAATTCAATCCTGCACATACTGAAATTACTGCAGCACCATACTGGAAAGTGGTCATAGCCATGACAAGGTGCCACATTCACACACATAACCCATACATAATAGTGGATGCTATGGTTGACTGTAGCCCCCCTCAAAAGCAAAAATTCTCATCCTTGACAGAGCAAAGAACCACTGGGTAATGGTGGGAGTCCCATGGAAGAGACCTCCTTCCAGATCCTACTGTGTACATCCAAGGGGATTATGCCATAATCCATTTATTATTTCTAATGATCTTGAGACCCTATGGGCTATTTTGTCTGATACAAGCTCCAGGCATGTCATGTAGACAACAATGCCTTCAGTGACTTTCTCTTTTACAGCGACAGTAACTGCACTTTTATTGCTAATGCTTCTTCCTTCCCCACCATAAGGGATGTGAAATGAGGAGGGGATTCTACTGTAGGGGAACAGATTATTTTGAACTAGAGATGACTTAA
The DNA here is from genome assembly GCF_038048845.1 of Mixophyes fleayi. Taxonomy (NCBI): domain Eukaryota; kingdom Metazoa; phylum Chordata; class Amphibia; order Anura; family Limnodynastidae; genus Mixophyes; species Mixophyes fleayi. Next base: position 353,742,587 of record NC_134402.1, on the reverse strand, counting down.
CAGTAGAACAAGGAGTATCGATGTAAAACAAAAATCGATTAGCCAGCCACTATTTTTTTTAATACTTATTATTGACCCATTAAATAACTATTCTAAAATAGAGGTGATGGATAAACATCGTTGTTAATATATCAAAGGTGAGCAAAAATAAATAAATAGGATTTGGGTATAGAGGTGTAGAAAAAATAAAAAAAATCACCGGAAGTCAAAAAAACATTGGCAGCTCTCATTCTGGGACAGTCCCATGTTTTGTGGATTATAAACTCAATAACCCTGTTCTGTATGCAAAAACCTTTGCATACCTTTGCACCTGCCCTGTGCCTGTTGTCCTGTATGTGCAAGCATCTTCTATTTTGCATTGTATATACTATGGGCTATGAACCAACATAAACAGAGCTACATTGCTCCTTTTTTTTATTAAACACATAGGAGTCAGACAGCAGTGCACCTGCCACATAGTAATTGTTAATCTCATTTCTGATGCAAGCTCACCCTCCGCATCCAGGCACGCCCTGACCCAGAAGATGGCCACGCAAAGCGGTAGAGGAGGCGTCATATGTAAGAAATTAGGAAATGTGCTGCTGTTTCCTCTATTTGCCGAAACACCCAGAATCATATGTATGTATAGTGTTACCATGTTCTATGTCTTGTAATTCTCAGTGTCAGTTCAGATTCTGTGTGTATGGACTGTAATTGATCACTTGTGTTCTGAATGCTGCATGCATTGTAGCCAGCTCTATGGGTGCTTCAATCCCAAAAATTTGTGCAGCTTCTGCAAATTTCTATGTATGGCATTTTTCTAGAATAATGGGGAATTGGAGGCAACGAGAACACCCCCAATAAATTTTGCTCCTATGGTACCATGTACTTGCATTTCAAATATGATTGCTAAAATATAATTGTATGTGTCCATTTAGAATTGTTGTGCTTTGAAGGAAAACTATTTCTAAAATGGTAGTCATGACATTAGAGTAACTTGCCCTGTTTGTATTCTAAGAGTTTGAGGAGCACTGAGTATAACATAATTTTTGATAGTATCATTGTTACACAGGGAAATAGAAGTCTACTGGAATCACCAGTAGACATATACGGTTAATTCATGTATATTTTAGGGAGCTGCTGTGAGACTAAAATGGTAATGGCCATAGCCTAATACTTTTCAGCCGCTGCTGCTCCTTGTAAAATACAGCAATCATTGCACACACAGGTAAAGGAGACCTATCTTGCTCCTTCTGTTTCTAACAGATCCACATATGGTCATAGCATTGGACACCTGCAATGCTGTAACAGTGATTTTGCCAGAGACTGGCTATGAGGGAAACTGAATAAAGGAAAAAATTGTCTTAACCCTTTTGCAATATAGAAAAGGGGTAGCACTATCCCCCCCCCCCCCCACTATTACCACCTCTTTTATTGAACTCCCCAAAGTTATACTGCAATTCATTTTTATTGTTGTTAGTTTGAATGACTTTCAGTGCTGCTTTCTGTCTTGCATATATTTGTAATGATCAAGATAATTCAAACTTGAGAATTAAACTTCACTATGGGGTTTTCTGCAATGTGATTCTTGGTGCTCTTGTTTTGTGTGTATGGACTGCTGAGCATTATCATCAATAGGAAAAAGTTTCAACTACTTGTCAGGCAAACTGTCAGCTGCAGAGCCTGTTTTATTAGAATATGATATATTCTACACCGAAACACACAGAGTTAGCATAGTTGCATGTCAGGTCAGAGTCAAATTAGTATGAATCGGAAACCTAAAAACATCATCATAAAAGATATCATACACAGTTACTATATACAGTCTAAATGACCAGAATATAATCTACTGTTTTCACAGTAGAACGATACTCACTGCCCCTACAGGATACCAGCCATGGTTCCCTTCACAAAATGTGTGAAGCCACCCCCCTCCCAGAGGGTTGGTGATGTCTAAGCTTTCACAAATGCCGGTGTTAAATGGAAAAAAGCATCCATGACAAACATTGCACCAGAGATGTCATAGATTACTTCTTTTCTGTAACACTGGTACTCTTTCCTCCAGTCCCTAAGATACATTTCTTTTGATTCACCATGGTGACAGCCCTGGTGTACATTTATTCCCTCTGATCCAGGAAGCTCCACCTGCCTGCTCTCCTCATACCTGTTCTTATCAGTGGGTTCCTGCTCTTCTGCCTCATCTGCACTGCAGGTGGCACTAGAGTCACTGTCTGCATTCGTCTTTCCCCCATGTTTGCTGTGCTTCTTCTCCACTTTCTGCGGCACTTCTGTTGCCTCTTTCTGCAACTCTTCAGCAACATTATCTTTCCAGTCCTCTGCTTCTTCCTGCTTTATTTCACTTTTGTTTAGCTCCTCACATGCCTTTCCGTCATCTTCCTCCTCCCTTTTGAGCACACTGGGCTCTAGCTCTTCTTTGGGGTCCTCCATATTACTAGTCCTTTCAGTAAGTTCCTGAGATTGCAGAGTGGTGGAGTTACCAGGAATGGCTGGAACCTCACTGTCTGCTTCCACCACAGACACTCCCACTGACTTGGACTCATTGTCATTGCTCATTTTGGCTTCCTGCCTTGGTGAAGGAACGCTCTCGGTGTCAGAACTGTTGTTAACTGCATCTGATGGAACATGGCAAAAACATCAGTTTAAAGGCTGGACAACACAATAGCAGTGCTATAACGCACAAGTACGCTTATTGTATAATATCACATCACATCTTTCTACATGTGGCCATGTAGAAAGTATTAATCAGTGTATTTATCAATTCATGTATGCAGCATAAAACTGAAAAATATTCACAAAATAATATCCAATGATATCAAATAGAAAATATAGTAAGCAACAATATACAGTAAATAAGAACCCTTTAAGCCCACCCTACAAGTATACCTATTAAAAAAGGTATTTTCTGTATTGAAATGCTGTTTTATAGATGTGCCATACCTTACACATACAAAGATGATTTCAGGGGCCCCTTAAGAAAGTTAGGAATACTGAAACGATCGTTGGGCATTACTGTGTAACGGTATTATTTTACCCTTTTTTTTGCATTCAATGTTTATGTATTATACTTGTTTTGTCTGTTCATTTCTATACACACACATATACATACATACATACATACACACACACACACACTATTGACTAAAGGCAACTGGAAGATGGCCAATGTTTCATGTGAAGGAACGTCACAATGCTAATCTGAATGACGATGAGCACAGATGTGATATGTAACAGTTCCAGCATGTAGCAGTAGTGCAACATAGGAAAAGAACATGGATTACTGCAGATCAGTAAAAAAAGCAAAAAAAAAAAAAAACCAAGACACGTAATTATCTAGGTATTTTAATTACCACAAATAATATTAGTGGAAGAGTGCATAACAAAGCACTACAACAATACTCACTGTCTCCTTCCTCTGCCATTTCCTCTTCGTTACCGCTAATCCCAGAAGCCTCCATTTCATCCTCCTCTATGGCAGGTGTGTATGGGACCTCCTCCTCCATTTGTGCAGCTTTTTTTTTCTTGCGTCTGCTGTTGCGCTCCTTCTCCTAGAAGAAAGAAGTTCATTATAAACAAAGCAGACTGTTTACAGAAGAAAATGGCGTGTCCGTGACCAGAAACGTTCCTTGTTGTACAATTACATTCTATTTTATATAGCCAGTGTAAAATATAATAAGCTTAAAAGTTAGTTTAAATCTTATTTAAAACAAAGCCATCTAGCCTAAAACTATATATAGTTACCAAGAATGGTCCTGCAAACTATACATCCACAGCTTCCATACCTTTCTGGAGTGCACCAATCCCAGACATACAATGCATATTCTTACAAATCATTTAAAACCAACATATTTCAGGAAAAACTTCACTTATTACATATATAAAATAGTTTCAATTTCCTTAAATACCCAGGACAAGCCAAAGTGTAACTGTTGTTAGAACTGCTGGTAGAATGTAGGGACAATCTGAAGGCTGTAATTACCATCAGTGAGAGCCCTCCACAAATCAACTAAACGTAGCTGGTTGTACAGATTCACAGGCGGGTGAACTTTTCTAGGCTACAAGAGTTGGCAACATAGATAACTGTGTAGCTTTAACTTTACATAAATAGGTCAAGGTCAGAGCCGCAACTTAAAAGTTTAGTGCTTGGGACGGGAAGGTAGACTGCAGCCCCCCTAGCCCTCAATTTTAACCAAATGAACCCAAAATATTCATAAACTGGACTCCCTTCAGCATTGTACCTTGGGAAGGAAGGGGGGGGGGGGGGAGGGAGAGTTGCCCCTCTCGCACAGCTCTAGTTACAGCCCTTGTTAAGGTTCTCCGAAGTTGATTTGATTGTTGGTTGCTTTGTTCTTGGAAGACAAACAGTGCATGTTTTCAGAATCTCTTGCAAGCATGGTCCTGGTGGACTAGGGAGGAGACACTGCTATACACTATCCACACATATCCATTCCTCCTGACTCAGATTTAATCTATGTCCATTTACACTACACACATCGGGGTATGGGGTGATCAAACTGAACAAATCACTTTGGGATCAGTTAGTACAGTCAGCTGACACACTTGAAGATCACGGTCATGAACCAACCAGCCTTGCTGCCAGTTCTCATCAAATCTGACCAATCCCTATCATAAACCTATTATCTGAAGCCTCAACATTACCTGTCCACATCAGTGAATGCATGAATATCTAAGGGGAAAATAAAGAGTCAAGATATTGGAGGGAGAAGAAACGCATTTGAGCACTTGTCAGATCAAGATAAAACTTATCTTGCAGTAATAAAGCAGTCTTTCCTGATGTTTCAATTTAAATTGTGTGAATCACCTTTATCTATCAAGGTCAGTTCACCTACATACAACATTAAAAGTGGCCTGGTAAGAGGGTTTCAGCAATTTGGCAGCTGCTTAGTGTTGTATTGGAATCAGTTGCCTGTGATAATAGCTGCTCCGGATGTGTTCTATTTATATCATGCTGCATTACAAGCAGACTGGCCCTAAAAGCATTTCAAATACTTCCATTCGGGGACTGGAAAACTGCATAAAGATGCACAACGTAATTTTGTTCAGAGTTAGGAGGTAATGAATGTCCTGACTATCCTAGTTATCGGAAAACCGCTTCTCATTTATTTATTTTGTTTTTACCAAAAGGAAACTGAAAAGATTTGGAAATATCCACTCAGCTTGCATTTTAATTGCTTTCTTGTTGACTGAAGAGAGACCTGAAGACAAATAGTCGGGAGAACAGCCATAAGATAATGGAGCACAATGGTTACTATGGTAAAGGCCTCCTTCACCTTCTCTGTTCCAGCCACTCTCTGATGAACAACCTTATTGAAAAGGCACAGGCTACCTTTATAAATGGGATAAGTTACCCCCTTCCTCACTGCAAAACATACGAATAGTAGAAGTCGACAAGCCTAATGTATTTCTATAATGTGACTTCTGACAGATATAATTTATCATAGTATGAACACCACCCTCACAATTAAATAGAAACAATGAGTTTGTATACTGGCAAACATACATAGAAAAAACCTTCAAGAACATACACACTTTTACCATACTGTTAAGCTAGGTACACACTGCAGATTTTTCCAATACCACATTAGTGTGTACAATACCACAATCACGTTGTATCATTTTTATTTGATTTTATAAATGGACTAAAAAATCTCTATAAACTATGAAACAATTACGGGCAATTTCTGAAGTATGTTTGCACTCACGACCAGCAGTGTAGGCAGATCTCCATAGACTTTACAGAGTCACAATCTTTTCAGCCAATGGTTATGACAGGTGAAGAGCACAGATCTGAAGGTAAATCATGTAAACTTGTGTAAGTGTGAACGCATGAATCAGCATGCTGATCGGGACTTTCAGTAGTTGGTAAAAATCGTTAAAAAGATATTGCATCGGGAGAAATTTTCTGCAGTGGCATTTCCTTTGCCTGCTTTACTCTGTGTCATGTGCAACTGGCTCTGACATTGAGACGTTCACACGATCTCCAGATCATTTGGGCAGCATCCTAGAGCAATTACTGACAGAGCAGGCCGCAGATTTGGTAGCATAAGCTACAAAGTCTAAGTTCATTGCAACAGCAGGGGAAATGCAGAATAAAGAATTGGGATGGTATGAGCGGATAATACAAATACTACATACAGAGGGATCAGTGGACAACATATTTAACCATTCTGCTTCCAGAAGAGTCTTAAACTTACTAACATGATTTTTGCCCTAATTACAGAGATATTAATGTAACCAAGGTCTGATTTACAGTTGGAAGAAAGTATATTTAGTGATGTAATTATGCACACAATAGTTGACACACATTGTGCACATGTGTTCGTATTTTCAGACACTTCCAGACAATTGTACATCAAGAGGTGAAGTGAGACAAGTTGCATTTCATGCGCAAGTGCAGTAGAGTAAGCCTTTTGGTCCTTTTGATGTGTCTGTATTTAACATTACCTGTATCTTTAAATATATCACTTGTGAACCAAAAATTCTGCACATAGACAAGGTTGCAAAGTGTACTGCTTGCAACCAGATGTTTGCACCTTGCACAGATTCGGGAACTAGCGAGCTGTGGGCCCCGATGCAGAAACTGGGAGGGAACCGGGGGTCCACAGCTCACTAGTTCCAACCATCTGCATCTGCCATGCAGCAGGCCCCATTACCTCCATGGGCCTCAGTGCACAGCACCTGCTGCACCAATGGTAGTTTCGCCAATAACCTTGCACTTCTCTGCACTAAGTTTAAGGTTGCAAGGAAAATAAGATGCATCTTACCTAAAATACCGAAGTGAAAACAGCACCTTTTACCTCCAATTCTAAAGGATCCTATATAAAAAAGGTGAATCCCGCATTTTAGGAATTTAAACATAGTTTATTGTGTATGTACACACCGGTCATTTAGTCATCCAATCGGCACTCTTCCTACAACCTTTTTATGACCATCGTCATTTGTTAGAAAGCTAATGTGTCCAAAGTGAAAGAATACCCATTACATAAACAAGTGATGAAGAAGCTGTATAAGAACAACAAGAAGCCACGTCACTGTTGATACACACAAGTGAACTGAACAGCGACTTAGTTGGGGACAAATTATTTCTTTAAATAGAATAGTAGGAAACAACATGGTAACAAATACCATATATGTTGTCATTGAGCAAGACAGACATGCTGCTAGGATTTCCAAACTCCAAATCCTAAACTTCAGATGTCACCTCCATACTGTGGAGGCAGCCATTGCGTGGGCTGAGATTACCTCTTTACAATTCTCAAAGACCTAGTGACATCACTGAGGTATGAGTCACTCTTACATTTACAACGTTGCCTCACTGATGTTACTAGTTCCTTGTAAAATGATAGGCTGAATACTGGTTCAACCAATAGGCATCCACCATGCGCAGGTGATGGATAATGGACTTTCTTGTGGTACAATTTCCAGGTCTGATCATTTGACCTCTCCTGTGTTTTTAGTAATGCAACAATATACAAGCTGATGATGGCAGGAGCATCAAAGGCAGATTTTATAATCGTTCTTTTCGATTTAGAATATCAGGATGAAGACTCTCATAGAACTCAAGGCCATGCCTGATGTATCTGCAGCACTCCTTTATTTTTGTCTATGAAAAAATAAAAAAATATTCTTAAACCCCAGACAGAGCACAGGCAACCAGCAGACAGTGTGTGGAAGACTTTAAAGAATATCTATACTCTGTGTGCTTGGTTTAATAATTTTGTTGGCACAATCATAGACCGTCTGTGCTTATTTTTCAAGAGATGGAAAAGTACAACAGAGGAAAAAAATAAAGGGAAAAAATCTCAAATGTGTTAACCGACATCAAAAAGGAAAAAAAAATAAGTTTATAATGCACCATGGGAATCTACTGTGGTTTCGATCTCCAGCAAACATAAAACTGTAATTATTGCCACATTTAGTAAAAGTCCTTACTACTCAAAAGAGACAAACTGGTTATAGACGAGACCAAGGATGCAAAACCTCTTCTGTCACCCAGTTTAACAAATATGCAGCACTCTCAGACTGCAATATTGATATACAAGACTAGACATAGTATTGGAAACGCCAAACAATATATAAATATTTAGGATCTATGTACAAAGGAGAATATTGAGGGAAGGGTGTCGTGGTTACACTATGTCCTCCATATTTGCCCCCTCTCTCTCACTTTGTGCATTCATCTGCCTTGGGGAATGGGAATCCCAGGAGTTGGGGGAAGAGCCAGGGTATAAAAGCATGCATGGTAAGATTAAACATTACCATGCAGCATGTGCACCGCCATTAACCAAAAATCATAGCCAAAACAGAGTTAAAACCTGCTCTGTTTCTGTTCCCAATTGTAAAGCGCTACGGAATTTGCTGGCGCTCTATAAATAAATGTTGATGATGATTTTGTTGATGATGAGTAGATCTGCTTTGCATGTAATAATTAAATATTGTTATTTTCCTTAAAGAATCCTCTTCAAACTCCTCACCCTACCATATAAAGTCCTCTCCAACTCCACTGCTCCCTACATACTCCCTCCCACCCCTTCCAGTCGGGCAATGACCGTCGTTTCACCACCCCTTTGGTAGCCGTGTCTCACTTACAAATCCAAGATTTCCCCTATGCTGCCCACCAGCACTGGAACAATCTCCCTCACTGTATCAGACTATCCCCTAGTCTACAAATGCTCTGTAAAAGGCCACCTGCTCATTAAAGCCTACATTCCAGCATTTAAACATTCTCCTTTGAAGTATACCTCATCCTCTCTCATCGTCCATCTCACCCACTCTTGCTTCAATCCTTCCTTTCAGATTTCTAGATCCCCTTACTCTAACTAGCGCCCATGTGTCAAACAATTATCTGCTCCTTTCGATTTAGATTGTAAGCGGTCATGAGCAGCGCCCTCTTCCCTTGCCTATGACTTCTACTCACCAGCTACACTTTGCACCATCTCCTTAGGCTCTCTGCCTCTTAGCTCCACTTCTCCATTGTCTTCACACCTCCATCAGCGGCCCTGATCCTCCTTTTTGCTCCCACGAGTATGGGCACAAGTTTCAGCTTGCACTGTATATCCCCTTGCACCCCATTGCCAATTTAGGCTATTAGCTGAGAGTATATTGTTATTTGTTTAATGTATTATCCTGTAATACCATGTACATGTAATACCATGTACAAGATGCCACCAAATGCCTTATCCACTCTCTGATCATCTCCCGCCTGGACTACTGCAACCTCCTCCTCACTGGCCTCCCCCACTCTCATCTCGATCCCCTTCGATCTGTTCTTAACGCTGCCGCTAGGCTTATTTTCCTTTCTCGCCGCTCCTCTTCTGTCTCCCCCCTCTACCTAGCCCTTCACTGGCTCCCATTCCCCTTCAGAATCCTCTTTAAGCTCCTCACACTCACCTACAAGGCCCTCGCCAACTCCACTGCGCCCTACATCTCCACCCTCCTCTCTATTCATGCTCCATCCCGCCCTCTCCGTTCTGCCTCTGACCGTCGCCTCTCTTCCCCCCTTATAACCTCCTCCCACGCGCGTATCCAAGACTTTGCCCCGCGCTGCCCCCCTCCACTGGAACAAGCTCCCTTCCTCCATCAAAACTTCCCCTAATCTGTCCAGTTTCAAACGGGCCCTAAAAACCCACCTTTTTCTTAAAGCCTTTCTGTCTCCCACTTAACTTTCTACCTTATCTTCTGCCTCCGTCCCCCTACTCTCCCTTTCTCCCCTGCGTCTCTCTGTCTGTCCACCCCTCCCCTTAGATTGTACGCTCCTCTGAGCAGGGCCATCTCTCCTCCTGTTTCCACCACTTCTAACTCTGCTCTCCAGCTACTTAGCCCTCCTCCTCGAGGCTCCACTCCATGTCCACTCTCGCTCCCTCCTCCCCCCTGGGGGTCTCCCTGTCTTCCGCGCCCTCCTTCTTGGGCCCCGTCATTTGCGGATCCTACCTCCCCCTTCCCCGCCCTCTCTAGCTGTGCATTGAGCTTACCGAGTTGCTGTGCTTACTGTTTACTGTACTGTGCTGTCTCCCATTGTATTGTAATTTGTTTGTCTCTGTACGGCGCTGCGGACGCCTTGTGGCGCCTTATAAATAAACATTAATAATAATAAAATAATAATACATGTACTGACTTGTTTGCATTATGTATGGCGCTGAGGACCATTTGTGTCATCCAATAAAAGGATAATAAAGATAACAATAAGTAAATAAATAGCAAGTATTTTATTTATTAAACTAGAAGATACTGCTCATAACAGAGCCAAGTCAGAAACGGAAAGATATTTTGGGGATTTCTCCAAACCCATTCAAAAGCCAAAAAGAGTAAAATCCAACTCATCGGACTTTGTTTTCAGACTACTCAGAGCTCCAGGTTTTATGGAGTTGTTGATGCACATTGACCTGCAGCGCTGTATATGAAATGTACAGTAGTACACACACCAACAAATCATAACACATTGCATACACAAACAGAATACAAAGATCAGACATTACTAATTAAATTATACACAAATAACTTGGTAATGCTGATCAAGATATTTACAGGACAGGGAGTGAGAGTGATGGTAATGTCCAACATAAAGTAGACCTGGGCTCAAGAATACAGGACTAGGCGACCAGGTCTAGAGATACACAGGGTGATACAATAGTGGAAGGAGAAAACAGGCAAAGATGGCCCTGCTTGTGAGAGATTACATCCTAAAGGGAAGAGGAAGACAAATTGGGTGGCATTGAGTGGGGGAGCGGATAACAGCCGAGGGAAACTAGTTTGGAGATAGGCTTAAATAAAGACGTTATTCTTAAGGGCATGCTTGAAACCTTTGCTAATCTCATAGGTTGTGGGAGATCGTTCCATAGGTGGGGAGCAGCCTGGGTGAACTCCTGGAGGCAGAAGTGAGAAGAGGTAATCAGTCGGTGGTGGTCATATTATCGGCTGTGAGAATGCCGACAGAGTTGACACTGACGTTAAAATTTCGATTAATCTCACAGTGACGATCAGAAAATATAGACTGAACATCTAACAGACACCAGTAAAGATAAGACTTGCCACGTAACCGACAGATAGTCGTTCCACCACTTGTAAATCAGCAGCACCTCTAAAACGAAAGTTTCACAAACTGCAGTTAAAAATGACGTCACTTCTAATGGGCATACTCAAAACGCCCGTTTTAAAAGCGGCAATGGCTGCAGGGTTCAGCCATTGCCGCTTTAAAACCAAAGCTTTGCAGGTAAAGGTTAGAAGTTCAAATTTAATTCTGTAGGCCACAGGGAGCCAATGTAGCGACTATGGACAGCAGATCTAGAGCGGCTTCCATGGTGAGGACACCGTATTTTGCATATATCCTGGAGGTGGAAGCAGCAGGATTTGGCGAGGGACTAAATGTGAGGTTTGAAAGAGGGAGGAGTCGAGGATAACAGCAGAGGCAGCAGACTTGAGGGACAGAAAAGAGGATTTTGTCATCAGCAGAAAGAGGGGGATATGTCGGAGAGTGGAGGGGGAGACTTATTTCAGTCAGAAATATTGAGTTTAAGAAAGCCCTGGAGAAATGAAATATCTGAGATAGCAGGGGAAACAAGAAATAAGGGAAGGACAGTTGGTTAGTAATGGTTTCTGTGCCTGCACCATCAAAAATGTCCAATTTGTTGTGCACAGGAAAGATGGTTTACACAGTGTACATTTAGTTAAATGGCTTTCAGAAACTATTCTGTTCGTGTACCTTCAGCTGTGAACTAGATCTAAATACACCAGTCATTAATGACAATCCCTGGTTTCTTACCATCTTCAGTTTGTGCTGCTGTAAGATGCCATCCAAGTTCTGCCTCTTCTTGTAGTTAAAGTAGAAGTTCTTGCACTGGGACACTGTTTTGGAGCCCACCATTCTCGCAATGGCAGACCAATTGCGGCCATATTCAAACAGACCTAGGCAAGAGAGATTTGTAAGGTTAATCATTGAAGAAGACAAAGCAGAGTTAAATGAAGCATTACTATGTCATTGTTAAATCCCAGACCTTGGATGGGAGCCTGCTGATATGAAGAGTGAATGCTCACCCTTTGTCTCTGGAGTACCAGCTCAGTCAGTCATTAGCTGAACAAGTTCAGAGTAAATTCAGGACACAGAGATGGGGGAGGGGGTTAACTCCTCACACACAGATTTAAGGTTTTAATTGCCAATCCAATTTCTTGCAAATTAGAGACTCTTCAAACATAACCCGCAATTAAAGAGACTTACTGGGTTTTCTTCATTGAAAATATACATTTTGTAGGGATCTATATTTATAGATAATTTTGAATGCTACGCTAAATGCATTCACAAGCCATAAGAGACTGGAGAGTAAACAATTACTCACATGCTGCTGTTGTCTCTCCTATCTATACATAATTACACGTCATTTTTACAGAACAATTTGTAGATATCACACGAATGAACACTTTTCTCTGACTCCTTATTATGATAAGCTAGCTTCAAGATTAATCTGATTTTAATCAACTGATTTTTCCAACCTGAAAGCCTCAAAATCACTTCTGTCCAGTAATCTCAATCTTCTACAAACCATAATTTCATGTATAAAAAAAAAATCATAACAGTAAAACAATAAAATTATACACATACACCATACAAAGAAAATGTGTGTGTGTGTGTGTGTCTATAGTAGGGAATTTAGACTGTAAGCTCCAATGGGGCAGGGACTGATGTGAATGAGTTCTCTGTACAGCACTGCGGAATTAGTGGCGCTATATAAATAAATAGTGATGATGATGAAATTGGTAAATAAAGCTAATAATGCAACATCATTTCAAAGGGACAAATACTATTTTTTTCTTTTTTTTTTTTTGCAATGAAAAAATTGATGCTAAAATTATTTTTGTATCTGTGTTACTTGCATTTAGCAGCAGTACATTGTCAAATCTGAGACCTGGAAGCACGGCACACAAAATAAAAATAACGAAGGCCAACCACATATACAACCTGTGACTCAGAACCAACAAAGAAAACATTTTCTCCTAGTTTGTGGGATTAGATCAGCAGCTGATATAGGAAACAAACCTGAAGCTGGACATAAGTGTATGGAAAAGATTTTTATAGTGCCTTTGAAAACACTTGCTCTAAAAACTGTTCTGCATTTAACTACCTGTAGAAAAGCTTTCAGAAATGTCCCCCCAGTATTTTTCCTGTTGCATGATCCTGAAGGATCCTGTTCTCTCTACTAGTTTGTCCACGTTTCGAGCTTGCTTGTGACATTGTAAATACCCATATGAATATGAACAGAATCCCCATGTTCATCTCCAGCGTTCCATGTACCAGTAGCATCAGAATTACACTGCACTTTAGCTGGCATTAAATGGGTTGGGGGATTATTATCTTTCAATATGTTAACACTTCTATGTTAATAATCAAAGCTGTACGGAGGCTTCATTTACTTTATTTAATATATGGAAGTTTGCAGTCCTCTTCAGTACCACCATACCCCAACAATGTGATTATGCTAATGGTTTATGTTCTCCTGCTCTGTGTGACTGTGAAACCAAAAACAGTATCCAACACTCCCTGAAAGAGCGTTAAGGGCACTAAATCGCGGAAACACTCCATAGTTTTTTAGATAAATTCATAAGTAGTAGTGTCCATTCCACTGTATTGTGTTTTAAATCAAGTTAGTAAAATAACAGCTTAGAAGATAAAGCCAACAAGTCTATTAGGGTAAGAAGCTTAAATCACACTGTAAGTGGTGTGCCTGAATTATTAATACTTAGATCCTGATCAAATGGTTACGATTAGGCACTAGGATTAGCGTAAGGACGGGAGAGGCTTGACAAGTGCTAGATGCTTCCATTATTATGAAATGTCAACATTGTCTGCAGTTTTCAAATGTAAGCAGGAAGCAATGTCAAGATTATACTAATTACACTTCTCAGATCTCCAAGGAGTAAGTGGACAGTCATGAAACGTAGGTATTATGTCACAGATTTCATGACACCGGGCGGCTCTCCACCTATGTATGCTGTAATTTGTCAAAATAGACGCATTGACTCGAGCAAATATTAACATTGTAGTAGTCAGTGTCCTCTTGCATTCTGTACTGCTTTTCACCAAGAAAAAGTTTATACTAGGCTAGCCTATATTATTAAATAGGCTTGATATTTTTTATGATTAACATTGGTTGTTTTACATCAATTTGGAGATTATTTCTATAGAGGTTTCATATAGCTCAAGTGCCAGTACTTCCTCTGTGATTGGAATCATCGGCCAATCAAAATCAGATTTGAACATTACAAAATAAGAGGAAACATGTTACAATGTTAGGACAATTTAATTGAAAATTACCTAAATCGGTTAAGCAGTAGCTTTGATCTTTTGGATCTGTCTGTTATAGAAATAACAGACAGATCCAGTTGCTTGTCCTACATCACAGAGAAAAGGATTCTGTGGCCAAACTGAACAGATCCTATTAGGCCCAACTGGTGCAGTCACGGTTCTCACATGTGATCAACCCTGGTCATATATTGATCGGTAATGCGAATCATTCTGGAACCACTCATGCAGATATTCATAGGGCCAAATTGGCATTTGCGTGCATGGGTGTGCTGTATGCCTGATTACAGAAAGCATTATCTTACAGGTAGATAATAAGGTTACATACAATGTAAACATTTTTATTCTCCTGTCAGGATACATAAAGCAACCTTTGGATATATATTTGTGAATAGTACAAATACCTTTTCATATTTAAACAACCTTATTTTATGGCCTTTTAAAGTTGTATTATATTCAGATTGCTCATCCCAATCAACATTAATTAACTTACTGCATTGCCCGCCTCCGCATTTACTAGAAGGCTTTCCAACTAAACCACTAAACCCCAGCTGACACTATCTCATAACATCCGGCAGCCAGAATTACACTGTATTGCCTTACCTTCAGCCACAGTTACCTTGTGCTGCGCCTCACACACACAGGACTTGTGGAAATCAAACTCTGCCATCTATCAGCACTAAACCACATGCTTTATTTACAAGTACATAAGACACAAAGGGGAGCATCTTCACGTTTCACCTAGGGAGGTTGTGTGCTGGTAAGAACAGAGATCTTATAGCTGGGGTTTCAGATCTCCTGTCTTTTTTTTTTTTTCTTTTTTAACCATTCTGTACAACAGCCACTGATAGATACCAATGTGACAAAATGCAAATAAATTAATTTGCGGAACAAACGTAACAGAACAATCCATGACAGCACAGTTTGACAACAGGCACATGGTTATTGGGACGTATGTTGCCAAATGCAGTAATCGCATATTGCCCTCAGATGACGCATTTGTTCTCAAATACCCAAAAAACATCCACACCCACTGTGACCAGTAGCAGAACCTGCGGGACATGAAAGTAAATGAACTGCAGAAATGACTGGTGGCTTATTCATTTACAGCCAATACTGGGACTGTAGTAACCTATTGTCTGTAGCCTACAAATCTGTCCTTTACAATCATTCTGTGTCATGCCATATGAAAATGTTATATCCATCTATTCATGATGGACTGAAAAGTGTTAATAATAAAATAATGTAACTGCACAATGCTACTGTGTGGAGTTTGGATGTTATTTCCTCAAACAGTCCAAAAACCAACTGGATACTGTTGGTGTGTTTTTGTGTGGCAGAGAAATTAGACTGTAAGCTCCACTGGGGCAGGGATAGATGTGAACGATTAAACAGTTTTCTTTGCAAAGCACTGCACAATATGTTGGTTTTATATTAATAAATCATCAATTCTATAGCGCAACAAATTCTGCAGTGCTGTACAGAGAACTCACATCAGCCAATGCCCCTTTAGAGCTTACAGTCTAAATTCCCTAACACACACACACACACACACACACACACACACACAGAGAGACTAGGGTCAATTTGTTAGCTGACAATTAACCTACTAGAATGTTTTTGGAATGTGGAAGGAAACCCCCACAACCATGGGGAGAACATACACACTCCACACAAATAAGGCCATGGTCGGGAATCAAAATCATGACCCCAGTGCTGTGAGATAGAAGTGCTAACTACTAAGCCACCATGCTGCCCATGAATGTTAATAAATAATGAGCACCTTCTTAGGTTATACTTTAAAGAAAAATTGCAAAAATGAATAACTTTCAAGTGTTTGCATTAATACTACACTTTGATATTTGGTGAAATGTAATGTTGTTACAGCCATACATGTTTTGTGGCTAATGTGGTCTACTATTGAGTGCAATGTATTGTATGCAAGTATATTTACGTAGCACAACTGGATAGAGAACACAGTACAAGAGAGGGCTCATTGCCCTGAGTAGGCTATACTCCAGCAAAGCTTGTACGAAAACAAAGAGAAGCTGTAGATCAAAATCTAAGGCTCATCCACATGAGTCTTCCAAACGGCATTTGCAACATAACATGCAGCGCGAAAAACAGCTTGAAAAATAGCAGAACATGTAAATCTGTTGTCCTCTATATACTGTACACATTGACAACAATAATACGTGGCTTGTAGTTTGCTGAAAAAAAAATGATGTAACCTTAGAGAGTCACATATTTCATTGGTATCTGTGTGGACAGTTTACACAGCATATTATATAGAGATACGCAGGTTTTGAATGTATTAAGGGAGTATTTCCTGGTAAGCTTGTTTTTCTCTATAGCACCAAAATATTTATTTGTTCAACATCAGGGAGCATAATACGCCATTTACACTGGCTAAAATTTGTTTTTTTTCTTTGCAGGGGCGAGCTCCGACGACCCAGGTCGAGGCTCAGTGTGAAATGGGGTCAGTGCAAATGATGATCCAGGAATTAGACCCGGGACTTTTGCAGCGCTATTCCCATGTCGGTCCCGGGTCGCCTGCAGTGTGAACAGTGCAACCCGGGTTTTTCAACCCGGGTCTCACTGAACACCATTGAAAAGTAAAAAAAAAAAAACAAACTAGAAAAAAAAACCACCACCAGAAGAGGAGCCAATCAGAGAGCTCCTCTTGAGATGTTGCCAGGGAGACCCGAGCAAACCAGTGTTCAGTATGAACGGGGTTCAAACAGGGAAATTGCTGGGTCCAAGGTGCAGTGTCAACGGGGTCTCTGAGCTGGGATGCTCTGTGACTTGCCAAAAACCCGGCTTGACAAAGCTGTGATATTGCAGGGACGGCAATGTGAAAGTGGTATAACTAACAGTATCCCCTCTATTTGAGAGTGTAAGCCTACATATAGAGTTATATTTTCCTAGTATTTGTAGATAAGTGCCTGTTAATTTAAGTAATGAAATCAAATGTTTTCAGTAAATGTTATTCCTTCACTCAATGGTACCCTGGATGTTATGTGTTCTAAATAAATAGTCACTTCCTGCTACAGTGTGATGGTGCACATTACATACCTGTGTCTACAGCAAATAGTGTAACTATCCTAGGCAACTCTTATCCTGTTCTCTACCTCAATTCTATCTATATCAAGAGTTCCTCAGATTTATCTACTTCAGGGCTTTACATAAACTTTAGTCATAACTCTTTAATTGGGATTAATGAATAAAAAAAATAACAAAACAATTACTATCAAGTGGACATTAGTGGGTCAACATTCCATAGATGTCAAGACAACCAAGAATGGACCAGCACCCCAATGCAATATTAAATAACAATGTTACATGTAACCAAATCTATACTCCATATAAAGGGTATAAATAAAATGGATTAAATGTATTACTCTATAGTGTAGTTATTCTTAATGTATGTTTAGATACATTAACTGTAGTTCACAGGATTTATGTTAAAAAACAAAACAAAAATGCATATAAATTTAAAAGCAGAAAAGTACAGTATCTCATCATTTGTAATATACCGGCATACTGTTGAGACGTATAATTTCACATCGGGATTTTCTTTTCCCCAAAACACACAATAAATATATATGAAAATCAGTCAACTCGGAATAGTATACAAATATCATCATTTATATGCCCATTTTTTACCCATGTAAAGTTGTATCCTTTAATCTTAAAACAACCCTTAAGGAAGTTTGCTCTGCTGTTCCCAAAATCTACTCATTCTGTGGCACTCCGATCACACTTCCAATATAATGCCAAGAATGCGACCAGGACACTTTTACATAGAAAGAAAAGTCACAGCAAAAGTTATTCACCTTATTCCTGGCATATTTATGCAGACAAAGAGTGGGGTGAATAAAAATATGTGCATAGAAATAAGGTAAGATAAGAGCTGATGAAATGTAATGTACGAATAAGCCCAACAATTAGAAAAATGTACAAACTATTTTTATAAACTGACTTCAAAATATGTGCTTGGTCTGACCTGACAATCATCAGGTTTTTGTTGGTCACTTACCTGACAATAAGCACCGCCCCTTCAGAGAATCGATCCCTTTTTTGTCTCCAAGCAGAAAAGGAAATGAAAATTTCCCTCAGTGTGTTTATATAAACACAAGAATAAAAAACCCCAAAACAGTTGCATCTAACATAAAGCTGTAATATTCACCAACAAGAAGGGAAAAATTGCAAATGACAAAGAACAAGAAGAAACAATTTTGCTGCGTACATCTCACAGTATGTGAAACAGCTGGGATTTATAAGAAAAATGGCTTTGCCAAGATTATGTACCAAATGATGCAATATGCTTGTACAGGTAGGGGAAATGCTGTATTTAGCAATGGCTTTGCTGTAATAAGCTTTCCAGTATCATCTGGTTGTCAAAGAAACACTCTTAGCATAAACATATTTTTAGAAAATGCCATCAGTTCTGAAGTTTCCATTGTTAGTAGAGACACACACTATATCCAAAACATAAAAGAATGCAGTGTCTTATGAGCTTTCTGCAACTTCGTTAAATGTTCACAGGTTTCAGCACACAAATGCTTTTTATTAGTTATTTTTGTAGAACCAGCATTTTCTGCATTGTGTAGCCGAGACAACATTAATAGAAGGTAAACGGGTCTCAAACAGAAAGGGATATCCCCGTTTGTTTGTTTTTTGCACAGAAGAATGTTTGTAACAAAAGAAAAATGTGTGCACAACAATTTGATGCTTAAAGTAATTCCAAATCTTCCACATAAACTGGAAGAAAAAAGGTCATTTAATTTTAGTCTTGCTAAATAATCTTAAAGATACTGCAGCAGCAGATCATAATAAAAAACCTTCATCATTAAACCTGCAGTAACCAACTTCAACACCTGTGCTTGGCAAAGGACTTGTAAAAAGAGACTTCACATGTCTGTCACATCATTAACCCCTTCCATGGCCACAGCATGCATCAAAACTGCAGTCCAGAAATATCATCCACAGGACAGAAATCCTATTTCCGTTACAGGGATGTAGTCATATGCCCAAGTGGTTAAATAGAGGGATAAGAATGGATAAAGCAACTACAGACAGACAGGAAAGTCTGCGGTCATGGTCCAAGCATTCCCGACACACCGGTTAAAGATTGCTGTTGTTATGAACTGTGTTCATAATAGAAATCTCTACTAATTTCTTTTTCTAATCTAGGCTTTCCACTGAGACGAGCTGAAGTGAGCATCCGCCACCGAGAGGGATGTGAAACCAGGTCACTGTCATTGAAACCCACTGATGGACGCCCAGAAGTTGTCAGTGACACATGTTCTGTCCTCTGGGGCCTTTAATCTGCTTTTCTCTCTCTGCTGATTCTCCTCAGCTCTTCCATGCAGTAGTTTCTCTCTTCAATTATATTATACATCTCTCCGTCCAGAAGAATTTCTCACTCCTCCGTATCCACCACCGAAAGGTGGAACACATTTTGCATCCTTTCATATTATTCATGGTACAATTCAACAACAATACATTTTTCTAGCCAAGCTGGCCCTTAACGGATACTACACTATTAAAAAGGTCTTCACTAATAGCCATTACTGTAGTCCAGGAGTAAATGTATAGCACAGATGGGAAACGGTAAGAGTGTAAACAGTAAGTTGCAGAAGTCACACTTTGAGTACCGCGTTCCCTCACCCTACTTGCACTTACCTGTGTCTTGCTGCAGCTTGCCAGTTCGGGGATAATGCAGTTTTAAGTCTCTGTATCCGTCGCTGCCAAGGAAAATCTTAGTATAGTGGAGAAAAAAAGGCACCAAACGAACACATAACAGCACTGCAGATGCGCAGCTTCTGCCAGCTGAGGGACTGATACTGTTGCTATGTGGAGGAGTCACAAAACGAGTGCTAATCGCTTCCCTGCCTGACCTGCGGGCTCATCTTGTCTGAATGTGACCTCTAGCCGGAGCACTAATAGCAGAATGTGTGGCATGGACCCAGGTTGTCAAAGGGTGCGGTTATCCTGGCACCAGCCTTCTTTCTTTCTCACTTTTTGACACCCCCCCCTACACAAACACACGCACACACAATATCTTCGTCCTCTTCTCTCTCACATCTGAATATGATCCAACATAAAGCGTTCTGTCTCATTTGCAGTGAAGGAGTTATTCAAGTGTATTATCTCTATTTTCCCCTCGCTCTCTCCTTGCAGAAATGACAGAAATCTTAACGCACTCTTACACTGCAATACAGGGGAGTGAAACTGTTAAAGAAAAGATTGGGCAGAACTGCAGATCTAGAGTGATTAAAAGCTGTACAAGTACAAGCCAATTATACAGTACTTTACCATTCAATAAAAACAGATTTATCTTCCAAATAAAACCTATTCAGTAGCAGGGGGCTACTGATTATTTTCACTAGTTTTAAACCAGACCCATGACAAGTTTTGAGAACTAACCTGAACGTTACTGAATGTTATGCATTGCCTCTTTTTTCCCTTTGTGAAAAAAAATAATAAAAAAGAAAAACTTTTAAATTACAAAAGGTGTCAAATGTATGGGCCATGACATGAGCGGCCAAAGGAGACATCTAAAAAGATAATAGAAAAATGGAGATAAATGAATGATGTGCGCGAGTTCTCTGTACAGCGCTGCGGAATAAGTGGCGCTATATAAAGAGCTGATGATGAATAAACAGATCCTACTACACTAAAAAGACCAGAACAAGTATAGAAAGTTTTCACAATTTCTCCCGTAATATAGAACCAATTTACTCAAGGAAAGCGGGCCTGAATAAATAATAAACTTAAATATAAATGAATAAACACCAGCAATGCATTTTTAAGAGAGAGCAGAAGTTGTTCTTTTAGGCTGGATAGTGCTTTAATTCTTACACAGTCCCGCCAAGAATGATGGTTTACAATAGCTATAGCCCTAAAAGCCATGCCCCTATTCCTGCCCACATTACTTAACTAATGAACACCTCCTACCCTGATCTTCAAAACAAGGGCTATTTAAGTCAATATAAAATTCTTTGCTCTAAAGACTCCCATTCATCTTTCAAAATACATCAGTCTTTAAAAGCACGTCTCTTATCAAATTCTAAATTCAGCCGATGTAAGTGGAAGTTTGGGGAGCAGTGACTTTTGGTATCAATGGAATGGGTCCTCATGAACATCTGCTTGCCAGACAATAATTCACCCTCAAAACTCATGTAAAAAAACAAAAAAAAAACAACAACAATTATGCCTACATAAAAACAACTCAATAGGGCTTCTTTCAAATCTGAAATAAACTTTGTATGAACAATTGTTAATTTCTAAAAGTAAGTCCAAGCCACGAGCAAAGAGATATGCCATGTGAATGTGCTTTATGATAGGAGACAGATTTATCGCAGAGCCTTTCAGCAATACTAACAAACATTTTTAAAAATAAACACTGGCACTGCAACTGTAAAATGATCTCTGGATCCTCAGGGATAGAATCCGTTCAGTCCCATCTTACATTCATGTTTACCACAGATCTATTATTGTAGAACACTGGACAGGTCAGTGCAAGCAGGAGGCAGATATGAGCCATGCCAAAAGAACAGAAACTTGAGTCATCTGGAGATTCCTAAAGCATGCAGAATGAATAAGATAAATCCATTGTGCATCAGGCTGCTGAACCAGCAAAACACTTCATTTCTTTAATCAAATACCTCTGTGGGCCAGCAAAGCATTACATCCTGTCCAAAGGTTTAATAAGCAGATGGATGTTCTCCACCCAGGAAGCCAGATTGTAATCTGCCAGAACTCTCTCAAGTAACAGCATTTGGATTTCTGCAAAATGTGTGCACACTAATCTCTACAGGGACTAAATCCTCAGCTGAGCAGACCCAGATACAACTATCAACTTTCCTCTTGATATTGGAATCCTTTCAGCAACTGCCCAAATACATAATGCAATCTGGCCGTTTGGTGTAACCACTGAAAGGCTGGCTGTCCAGTCTGCATTGGTTTGATTTTTCAGGTACCAGACAGGACCTCCACATAGCAATGTATTGCCCTACAGACAGTACTTTTGAGTCAAACAAGGACTCAATGTCAATAAGATAAATGCAACAACACTGGCTTTATACATGTAAACTTGTGAGCAAAGTCCTCTTACTTCTTTACTAAAAAGGGGACATATCATTTGAAAGAGGCGAGTCCCCTCTTTCAAACCATATGGCCCCTTGTAAAGCATTTGCCTGTCTATTCAATAGGTTCACTAGGCTGCAGCCTAGGGCTAGAGGCTTTAGGGGAGGTGCAAAATCTTGATAGGGAGAGGTATAAACTTATAATCATTTTAAAATATGAGAATAGTTGTCTTCTAAAGTAAAAAAGAAAACCTGAAAGAAAAATGTAGCAAGCAAGGTTTAAATTTTCATGTATTCCCACGGTAAAGGCTGAAGACAATGAGTTGTCCTTGGGCGAGCTCGAGGGTAAGCAAGTAGGAGAGACACGGATGGCAACCAGCACCGACGTGACAGCCTCCTCCATCTTCATATTTTCCCCGTCAGTAGTGGTCATTCATGTCTACCTTCTGCTATATACATCTGATTTTAATGCTTTTAAAAAGCATATTAGCCAGGCGTGGAAGACGAGAAGGCATTACGAGCGCATTAACCTAGGCAGCCTGAACCCTTAAATCAGTCCCTGGCATTTGTGCATGTTCTAATTTAGGTTTTACTTTTCATTCTTAAAAAAAATTCTCACTTGTTATATTGCTCTTATACAAAAACTATATTTACTAATTGTGTGCGTTTTATTCATGAAATGCAAATTTGCAAGGAGATATTTGATAGTAAAGGCTGTGGGCTAATTGTTAGCATTGCACAGTGCAGGTGAAAATAGGCAATGCAGTGAAAATATTAATAGTTAATGGTCAGAAGACAACAGTGTTTTTGGACTAATAAGGGTAAATACATGCATGTGCGTTCTGATGCACAGTTTTTATCGCATGCACAGTTAAAATTCACAATTGCAACAAAACAGCTGCAAACCACCCCTCGCCCCCAAAAAAACTAAAATCTGTATGCATATCTTTACATAAGACAGAATTACATAATGCACATTATTTACTATAGTATTCCCATTACACCATATTTTAAGATATTTTGGATTTGAATACAAGCAGAATTACCAGTTGCATGCTCTTTTAAAACACATAGAATAAGCACATTTTGCATTCCCATTTTAATCAGGCCCTTTATGCATTTCATTCAAGACTGTGCAAACTAGCAAAATAAAAAAAAAATATATAAAAAAAAAATGCATTACCATTGACAAGTAGAATCCTACAGTTTTGCAAAGGTGAATTAATGCCAAAGCAAGAACCACGAGTATGTGTTTGTGGGGTATAGAAAAAAATATACACAATTCCTTCCCATTGTAATTAAAAATAAACACTCTCGACCATTTTGGGTATATTATTATTGCAGTTACAGAAAGTATAAGCAATCGATTGGCATTTTCTGATACTTCAAAGTCTTGTAAAAAGACAAGATATAATTTGTGTGGGTAGTGGGTACCATGAAAACAAAACTTACCGATATTGATGTTGGAATAAAACCCCAAAAAGTCTATATACATTGATGGAGGGAAGGGTATGGGGGGAGAGATACGAGTGGATAAAAACGACAGCTACAGAGCAATGATAAACGTTGGTTGGTATAAGACCTATATACATCAGCATTGACAAAGAAAAAAAAAAAAAAAGCAACCAGACAGAGCACATTTCGTTCCTTGGGTACTATATGGAAAATGCACAGGCTGGAGAAACCAGAGGCGGCTTAGGGCTTAGGGCTTAAATCTTGGGTGAGGCGCAGAGTCACAGAACTTTAGGTGGGTTGGTGGTGGAGAGAGTCACGGCTCTCCCGAAGATACCAGGGGGCCCAAACAAGGTCGAACGTATGGTGTTTATCATGTAGGTAGTAAGTAATGAATTCCATGCTTACGATATGCCACACAGTTTTTAAGGGCCAATATAGTAGGTGGACTTGGATTTTACCAGTGGTTGGTTATTAGACATAGCAGCGCGAGGATGTGCGATGTCAACTTATTGGGGGGGTTCTCTTCAAGCATAGGGCGGGAGGAGGAAAGATCCAAGGACCCTTGTATAATGGCCATTCTGAAACAGAGTTGAGTACTGACAGGGCTGTTCCCCAGAAGGGGACTATTGTAGGCAAAGCAAAATATTTTTCAATATCTTGCTAATTTTAATGCAATTTCATGCATACACCAACCTTTGCCTCATAACAATTTAGTGTGAGCTGTTGACCAATACCCTCCTTTGAAATAGTTAAGCAAGTTATTAAACTGGTATTAAAAGGGACTTCCACCTTACAAAACAGAATTCCCAGTAACTAAAAGAGCCTGTAGCTCCACTGTTGTGCAGAAAGCTCTTAGATCACTATATTAATATGGTACAAGACAGACATGGGTTAGATTTCCACCTATCAGAGGGGTTTTTTTTTTGGAAGCTAGAAGCACTTTCCTCTGAGCTGTCCCTGTTTATTCTACACATCAGGGTGTTTGTCTAAGAGACTGCTTGCCAAGACTATGATCCCTTCAGCAGACTGTAGAGTTGTAGAGGTGCTGTGTTACTCATCGCATATCATAAGTCATCTGTTTGCTAGAACATTGCACAACATAAGACATGATTCTATTTGGAGTGAGCTATTCTACTCTGGGAATATTCATAATGCAGCCTCTCTCACAATTTAGAGTGACATTTAAATTGGCCTGTGTTTTGGTAGACCAACAGAGCATTACCATATAAAAACAATGTAACATTAGAAAAAAGTATACACCCTCACTAATGTGGTTGGCAGTGGTGTAGAATGGCTGCTGGAACCTATTTTCTACCCATGCGCAAATACTATTATTGAAAGCACAACATTTTGTTCTTAATGTTAGGTAAGTGTGTTATGAAGCCAGTAAAAACTATCAAAATTGCCATTTAGAGAAACACGACAATTTACGCATGTTTGTTTTTTTTAAAGTGCACTTGTTTCACACACAGTTTAAGAGGCAAACATTTGAGAACACTGCTTATGAATTCACAAGGACCTTGCAACATCTCTAGCACTGTGCCTCAGCAATTTCACTGGTCCTTTGTAATGTAATGACTGATTCAATATACATAGTATGCAAGAACAACACTTTCTTGGAGGGAAGGTTTTGTGTTTGTATTTTATAAATAGAAAAGGAAAAACAAACATGAAGAAAGGTAGATATTATGCAACAGAATTGGCACAAACCATTTCAGACATCTAAACAAACTGGTAACTCTTTAAAGGTTTGCAATCCTCCTGCAAACTAGACATGTCAAAAGGACACTGACAGTTATCCGGTACATAAAACTATATACTAGAGCACTGACAAATATTGTGCACTACTAGTCTTCATTTCAGATGGATGTTTTTAAAGAAACACACACTTTCTAAGCCACAAAACAGACACGCCCTCATCTTTACTTGCACAAATAAGCAAAATTGTCCACAAATCTCATATCAAATGTCATGTCCACATCCAGGTCTATTACTACGTCCCTATAAAAGGATAATGTGTCACTACATAGTACCACTATAGGACCATCCTGTTTTCATGTACAACTTTACAGTCTTCTCCTGATACAATTCCAGTTTAGACTCATTTGTGTTTTAAATTAACCAGGATAGTCGGACACATGTCTTTTTTAAGCATTTCAAGTTTTTATTAAACGGTTAGAAGTGCGCCCAAAAATGCAGAAGAGCAAATGGAGGGTACAAAATGTGTCCAATGATAGTCTAACAGTACAGAACGAAACCTGGTTTACACCACCTTGTGCTTTCTCCAGCGGAAGATCACTGGGAAACAAAATGCCACTGTGGGCAAAAATATAATTTTCCCCACTTTGGCTCACAAATGCACCTAGCTTTGAACTGAATTCTGACTTGGTAAGGCATATCTTTAGATGTCCAACTATTGGCAATTGCAATATTGTGGACCCCCACTGACACTCATTTTAGGCCAAATACACTTTTTTTGCAAAAATCGGGCACACTTGTGTATGCATGCGACATCACAGAAGGGAATTTGCTCTACGGATCTGCTCATT
This sequence comes from Mixophyes fleayi, assembly GCF_038048845.1. NCBI lineage: Eukaryota > Metazoa > Chordata > Amphibia > Anura > Limnodynastidae > Mixophyes > Mixophyes fleayi. The sequence goes on along the minus strand of NC_134402.1, from coordinate 353,716,182 downwards.
TGCACAGCCATAAATAAGCCTTTAAACCGCATATTATGTAAATTATATTTTTAAAAAAACAAACCAAAAAAAAACAAACCAGTGGAAAGTAGAACTTGTAGACTCACTTGGTTACTCACTGCAAAGAACATTGGGAGACATTTGTGAGAACGGTGGTGTTGACCATAGCAACCAGACGTTTGTTTTCTAACCTGCGCTATGGATGCCACATCTAGTCTTCATACACCACACTTACTGTTTCCCTGTATGCTTTAGGTCTGTTAAAGTGCGACTTTGCTCTGAATAGTTATGTTAAAGATAATCCATAGACTCTCAACGTGTCCCCATGTCAAGGTTTGTTATATTTGGTACAATGCCCTAGTACAAGGCCCATAAGCAAAGTTAAGACTTTTACCAAGATAGACATGGATAAACTTTGAAAAGCTTGTAAGTGTAACCACAGGATCTCTGACAACCTTTCAAATATATTTTCTTTGCTTTACTACTTCATTCATTTATATAGTCCTATTAAACAATGAAGCTGAAATTAAGCCCAATCTAAAAGACTTGCTGAACTGAAAACAACATTACTCAGAACCAGACTTCCAATGAGACTGCAATGTATTTGTAGTTTAATTGTAGAGAACACCACATTTTACTGATCACATTCCTATTTAATAAAAGGGAAAAAGTGGGCCTTTTTTTTTGTTTTTTAAACAGTCAGTAAATTTACTGACAATTGGAAATCATGCTACCAAGATGAAGTCCTATACTATAGTGTGAATAAGGTACATGAAATGAGAACAGGTTTGCGTGCCAGCTGCAATGTTAATAGGGGAATACAGGACAGGTCAATGATGACACCTTGTGGAGCCATGAAACATGTAGTGCGTGCAAGATTTAGTATAAAACAACCTCTGCACAGCTTCAAAACGGTTGAGTAATGCAACTGATCTTCCTCACACAAGTAACTCAGCGTTACATTACATGAAATTCTCATAAAATATTCACTTTAAAACAATGAATGGATTTTCTGAATCCAGCGCAGACAAGACACAGAAATATTTAATACTTAAAATATCCAGTGAGTGAATGATATCTTTGTGAAACTGGTTTCCTAAACAATTCTTATAATGGACCTTGAGACTGGCAGTGCAAGACTGTGCTTGGTTATATTGTTAGCAGAAAAACACACAATCAACCTTGATCTCTTAATGATGCTCTTCACATTTATAAAACTGTCAGGACTGAAAAGACAGCACAAGTTTTCAACTTCAAAGCATCACGAGAACAAAAACACACAAACTACCAATTATAGTACCAGGTAAAAACTGTCCGCACTACTTAATCAGCATCAGCAATTCAGAGAATTCTAACTTTCAAGGAGGTGGAAAAATACTTGGAAATTGCTGGTACATGGTGAATAAATAAATGTGGAAGTATGAAGGCGGCATGACTCAAGAAATTTGGGTTCTCGTATTAATAAAGAGAGAACATTTTATCAGATGACAGACAGCAACCAAGGACATTACTATAAAACCCACACAAATCCAACATTGGACCTGTGGCAACAAGCAAGGCCTTGTATATCGGCATCATTCCATTCATAACACAGGCTCACATGGGCACTATATTAAGAAAAAAACAGCAGGAGCTGTCGTCAATAGTAACAGCAGGCAATGTACACTTACCTTTCTTGGCAGTTTCCATTTCCTCTTCTGTCCATCGCGAGCTTTCATTCATTTCCATGGCCGCTGCAAAACAGAAAGACGACGTTAGATTTAAAAAAAAAATAATAATAATAATAATAAAAAAAAAACAAAAAACCTGTTAGGATGCACAATGGTATTGTCATTTCACATCCAATAATATTTAAACCTTACCCCTCTAATGCCAGAAGGGAAAGAGATACAGTTAGCAGTGGTAGGTGTTTACATTTCAAGACATATTCCTGACCAACGAGGAGCATGACTCAGTGTAAAACGCAAGGAGAAGCAATTTCAGGTCAACTATAAATTACACAATGAGATCTGGTGGTCTCAAGTGTGAGATGCTTTTGCCAGCGTGCATTGTAGAAATTCAGTTTCTCAGGCTGAAAGCATTCGCTACCATTCCATTTCTAATGGCCCATGAAAGAGAGAGCAATAAGCTGCGGGCATTTAGAGTACTGCACTGATTGGACCACGATAAAACATGAACAGTTCACATAAAGGACAAACATGGGACAAGAAGGGGGGAAAGTTGCAGAGACAATTAAAAATAGCAGTGCTCTTCATGCAGAGAGTCTGCTGCTGCAAGCCCCTGACAACTATTAGCCCTGACCCTTTGGGGAACATGAAGGAACATCATTTACAGTTCAGTACACTAGATTTCAGTTGGCACCTCTCAGGCACATCACAAGCAATTTTCTTTCATGAAATTCCCTATAGCCACAAGATGGTAAGGGATAGGGCACCAGCAGCTCATGTCTGCCATTCTGTGTGATGAAGGAGAAACACAGCACCCCCATTACTCAGCCACAGAGCGACACTGCAGCAAAGCAGGACAGCAACAGATGACTTTTAATAAAAATGTAGCCATGTATTGGACACTTGTATAGCTCAGTATACACTGAAGTTGTGTGTGGAACTTTAAAAAAAAAAAAATAATAAAAAAAAAATTAGAAGGCCGACACCAATGGAACACAGCCACCTAGTGGCCAAATCATAATTGAAAATGATGGAATGTGTCATTCAACAACTTTTTAAATATCCCTCACGAAACTGTTTTATTCAGGAACATAAGCACTACATACTTTGATTTAAAACTATGTACTGTCACAATATAGTGTAATATAATATCATACAAAGCAGAAAGACTGAAACAGTACCACAGCATCTCCGATTTACCAAGGCATGAATTCATTATAACTCTAAAGTTCGGAGATGTTCACCCTGCACATGTACACCCTATATTGTGCATTCATGTGATGGTCATTTTCTTAGGACCTTCACCATTATCTTAAAAGGGCTGCTGGAGCAGGAGGACTGGACAAGAATGCAGGAGGCAGCAGGATAAATATCAGTGTTCAGTGAAACAGACTAGCGATTACACATGTGTCTGCACATTACACACACACCTCTTCAAGCACAGTATAAAAGTTTTACTCACTGCTCCAATCACACAACCTAAAACACAGATTACACCAGAGATAGAGGGCAGGATTCCCAGGGAGTATGGGGTGCCTGAAAGTCAATACCCTTTTCCAAAGCGACTTGTACCGGCTCCCCACAATTCTATTTATGCTAAAATATTTAATATATCGTAACTAATTATTAATGTTAATATCACTCACTACAAGTTTCTATTTTCCTAACAACTATATATACTTTTTATTGAATTAGATTTTTTCTTCAAATGTACAGTATATAAAAGAATCATCATTAAAATTAGTTTGATTTGTGCACTGGGGCACAGTCATGTTGAAATAGAAAAGGGCCTTCTCCAAACTGTATATCATTGCAAATGTACTTATTTTTATATTGGCATGTGTTTTGTATGGAAATGTATGGACTTCTGAGACACTTTGTCATGTTTGGGTTTTGCAACCATCTAATTAGACCTTTTCATCGCTCAGTGACCAAAATGTCTGTTGGGCCTGAAAGACAAGAGAGCTTGCTGGTAGACTCCCTATGCAAGTGATGACAGATGAATGTGAAGATTGCAAGTTAAATTGCGTTCAAAGCAAGATTATAGAAATGTTAAATCCTGATGGGAAACATTCAACAGAAAACCTCAGACGCTGTGACACCGCTAGTAGCAATGTAAAAAGGTGTTAAACCCCTCCAGGCTGATTTATGTGCAGGATGCATGAATCAGTCTGGATTGGTTAAAGGGACATGAGGCCAGATTACCTCCTGCCAAGTTAGTGTCCAAAATTGTATTTAAAGAGTCTGGTTTTACAGTGAAATGCGTTGTACCTTCTGTACTTCTGGATATCACTAGTACATCAAACTTGTGTATGTAACTGTTCATATTAGGACACTTCAGCAAATAAAACATCACTGATTCAAGAACCTACTTTGACAACTACTTACCCTGCTGTAATTTCTGTGACCTGCAGATTAGACCAAATCTAACCAGTTATCCGGCTGTTCTGAGGTTTGAGACCCTGCATTCAGTACAAACACTATGTCCACTACTCTGCAGCTCTGGCCAGTGTGATAGGCCAGGGGGAACCATCCACAGCAACCCTGATCTGAAGGCAAGAGGTCAGGGCTACCAGCCTAGGTGTACCAGCAAGGTGGTACACTAGCAGTGGAAGTTACCCAGAAGGATGCGGTTCTAGGTGACGCTAAGGAGTTTAGAGGTCGCCGCAGCAAAAGCCCCTCCTACTGCGTTTAGAGGGTGCATTTGGGATAAAGAAAAGGGGACAGTGGCAAGGCAAGCTGAGCCAGGCCTCACAACAGACAGGGTGAAATTGGAGGTCCAGCCGGTCACAACTGCCCTTCGCTGGAGATAAGAGGCCTAGCACAAACCATTATCCTTCCTCCACCAAACTTCACAGTTGGAATATTGCAGTCAGGCAGGTAAACTTCTGCTGATATACACCAACCCCAGACTTGCCCATCTGACTGTCAACCAGAGAAGCAGGATTCATCACTCCACAGAACACGTTTCCATTGCTCCACAGTCCAGTGCTTTACACCACTTCATTCGACGCTTGGCATTGGTCTTGGTGATGTGAGGTTTGCATGCAGCTGCTCAGCTATGGAAACCCATTCCGTTAAGCTCCCACAGCACAGTTTTTTTTACATTAATCTCAGTGAAAGTTCAGAACTCTTCAGCTATGGAATCAGCAGGGTGTTGGTGACTTTTACGCACCATGCGCCTTAGCAGTCGTTGACCCTGCTCTGAGATTTTTCGTGGTCTTCCGCTTTGTGGCCGAGTTGCTGTTGTTCCTAAACACTTCCACTTTCTAATAATATCACTTACAGTTGACTGTGGAATATCTAGCAGGGATGAAATTTCACGAATCGTCTTAATGTAAAGGTGGCATCCTATCACAGTACCGCGCTTGAAGTCACTGAGCTCTTCAGAACGACCCATTTTGTAACACAAATGTTTGTAAATTGAGACTGCATGGCTAGGTGCTTGATTTTATACACCTCTGACAACGGGTCAGATTGAAACACCTCAGTTCAATAATTAAAAGGTGTGGCCAAATACTTTTGTCCATATAGTGTAGTTATATATTTATAAAAGCAATTTTACATCAACATTGATGGTGCTAAATGGACTAGTGGTTTCCCTTTTTCTATTGAGGTCTCAATCATTTAACTATTTAAAAATACTAAAGACTGTTTAGGGTATTTCCAAATGCAACATGTATCTTCTCACCATCCCAATGGCCATATAAAGCATGTTCCCTCAGGCTACCTCTTAAAAGGCCAATAAACCCAATATATACGGTCAAGTCCATAAATATTGGCACATCAACACAATTCTCATATTTTGGGCTCTATACACCTCCACAATGAATTTGAAATGAAACAAACAAGATGAGCTTTAACTGCAACTTTAATTTGAGGGAATTTACATCCAAATCAGGTGAACCGCAAATCAGACTAATTTAAGGTGAGTGCACTGAGATACATAACTAATTCACTGTTATCCACAGATGGGACAAAGGACAAAGTATGTACAGTAAAGACTCATGCATACACCAGTGTAAGGATAAATAAATAGTAACACAGATCTAGTGCACTAGTGGTATCGCATGTATTCATGGAAGGCCAGGAAGAGGGATGAATATCGTGGCCCCTTTACAATAGCTAAACATGAAGACAATCCATTAACAATATAGTGATGTGCAGTATGCACTATGTTTGATATAACAAACAGTGGTATTTATCTTAATAAATATGACTACTGCAAAAGTCCAATCAAAAGCACAGCTTTATTTGAAGGCGCGAGACAACTGACAAACAGATCAGCAAACAAAATCAACTGGTCTGTTCACAATGTGAATCACTAGACTATTGTTGCACACACACAGGTCACACAGAAACAAAGCAAACCATGAGCAATTAGGGGAACATTCTGTGCCAGTCTGGAAGAGGGACTGTGTTTAACTCATTGGTGAACAGAAAGGTTTTCCACCCAAATCTTCTGTAAAGGGCATAGGATATAATGGAGCTCACCATTTACAATGATTGCAAACTTTTAATATTCAAGTTGTGGTTTTATCTGAACATTTTGTCTAAGTGCTTTCATCACAATTAATGATGATAGATTATGCTTCAGTGACAGCTATTAGAGAGATAGTATCTCTTACATTGTACAAAGTGTTTGATTATGTATCACCTCTCTGGATCAAGGCCATCTCTGCTTTAGGATTTTACAGTAAATGAGCATTACCTTATCAATCTTTGGTGACTGCTACAGCTAAACGCAAAAGTACAGGGCAAGCAAAGGAGTCACAAAGACTGAAATCAGGGTCCTCGTAGCTCACCTACACATACAGGGTCTGATTTAGAGTTGGACAGAAGTGCAATCAAGATGTGTAAAAATAAGCTACTTATTTGCGGTTCCTGAAACCTTGGTATAAACATAAATGAGGACAATCATGAGCCCATATCTTTACTAGTTTGAATTTTTATTTTTTTTTAAAAAAAAAAAATTCAAATGTGGACTTTGGAGTGCGAAAGCGAGAAAAAGAAAAAAAAAAAGACAACAAAAGAGAAAAAGTAAGACAACAAGGAATATATTGTGGCCATTCAATGTCCCAAAATGAAGTTTGAGAAAATAACTGAACTCAAGTACAAAAATCCCTTTTTCTCTTGGATATGCTGGAACCACTGATTTGTCAAAGCAGTCCCCAAAGGGATACGCTCTGAAGCTGCTGAGCGCAAAATTTTGTGACCAAAACTAGCAACACAAGGTTAAAGTTTGTAGAACTTTGTGAAAGTATGGACAGAAGACCAAGTGACTGTTCAGCTCCATGATATGTATGCAGTCTCTCCGATCAGGTAGTGTGCTCTCACCTTCTCAGGAACAGCCTGCAATATATGCCTGCCAAAATTACCAAGGTAACCAATCTAGCAACTGATTATTCGCTGCCAACCCCTCTTTAGTGCATCATAGATGACCAGCAGGTGCTCTATGCTACGAAAACTAAAGGTTCTATCAAGATAAAATATCCCAAAGGAGAAAATAATTTTCTACAACAGAAGTTCATTCGATACGTCATTTAGGAATGACTATCTTCTGAATTAAAGGGAATATTGATACTACCTATGGTTGAAATGAGGGCTTTGTACGCAAAACTGCCCTGTCTTCATGAAAAATAATGTAAGGGGATCTGGAGCCCGTAACTCAAGAGATTCTCATCACTGTAGAAATTGCCAAGAGGAAACGGTTTTTCCAAGTTAGAAACTTAAGTTCTACATAATTCAAAGGTTCAGATCGAGAATGTTGTAAGGCCGTCAAAATGTGTTTAAAATCCCATAGATCAGTAGAAGTATATGGAGGCTGGATATGCAGAACACCCTGCAAAGAGGCTTGCACCACCAGCACTAGAGTCAGGGGCATATTTACTAAACTGCGGGTTTGAAAAAGGTGGAGATGTTGCCTATAGCAACCAGATTCTAGTTGTCATTTATTTAGTACATTCTACAAAATGACAACTAGAATCTGATTGGTTGCTATAGGTAACTTCTCCATTTTTTCAAACCAACAGTTTAGTAAATATACCCCTCAGTCTTTTCTGAAAATGAACAGTGCAGAAATCTGCACTTTTAAGGAACTAAGCCGCAATCTGCTGTCCAGACCTTCCAGTAAGAAATAGAGCAACCTAGATAGTCTAAAGGAAGAAGTGAAAACTCCCAAGAAATATACATTTCCAGAACTCTGTGGTAGGGCTTAGGCAGTGACCTGTTTGCATGGTTATCACAAAGGAATTATAGATGGCAACGCTGGATTGAAATTTAACTGGCTTTCCCTTTAGAAGAGGTTGACCCTCAAAATTGGAATGAAAGCACACTCTGGCTTCTGGACTAGAAAAAGATTTAAATAAAATCTGAATCTTTTCTTTTGTTCTGGAATGATCTCTAGCAAGGCCTGTCTGTTTTGTTTCCAGCAATACCTGTGGTGAAGAACGGATTTAGGAGGGAAGAGGCTTTAGCAGATCTAGGATATAGCCTCGATAAATTATTTCTCTCACTCGGGAATCCTGAGCGAAAATGAACCACTGGTCCATGAAGAGAAAACAATGAGCTCCCACCAAAGGAAATTGTGTGTGACCGCGAAGCTGATCGTTTCTCAGGTGGTTTGCTGGCTGGTCTTTTACCTGACCAAACCTGTCTTCCCCTTTACAGTCCCATTTAACAAACCCCTCTTCATAAAGGATAAAAGGACAGAAAGCTATGAGCATTCAATTTAGGAGCTTCCCCCCTGACCGGACTAAAGAGGACAACACCTGCATATAGAAGGGACTCCAGAGTTCTTTTGGATACAGGGTCAGCATCCCACAACGGAGGCTGAAATAATAATCCAGCATCCAAGCCAGCATAACATAAGTAGTCTGATGCCCTTCTGATATGATCTATTAGGGTTATTATTATTGTAAATTTGTAAGTCGACAGTGCTCCACAGTAGGGAGACTGTACATACATAAAACAGGAACATGTGAGGTAGTCAAAATAAACGCAGACATGAAAACAAAGGGTATAGAGGACCCTGCTCATTAGAGAGAGTACATTCTAAGAAAATTCTGACCTAGGTCTGCTGGAAAGAAGGCCCTCAGAAATCAGTTCAGAACATTTTATGACTTTTATTAATCCAGCCCTAAGTCAAAATGGGTCTAAGAGGCCCCAGCAGCCAAAAATATAGACTTCAAGATAGTTTCACATTTTATATTCGAGTCATTCTTAAGTGGGCAACATTCAGAATAGGAATCATTGTGTTTTTGTCAAGGGCATCCACCTTAGACAGAGAATTCCATTTTACCCATCTTGTCCTGGAAAGGGATAACATGATAGTAGTCTGCTTCAGACATTAAACCTTTTATCAAGATTAGACCACACATCACTCAACAAATCATTTAACTGAGGAGAGGATGGAAAAAAAAAAAAAAAAAACAGTTTAAAATATAAAATACACACCACCACCTCAGGAGACACAGGGTTCTGCGTATCCTGAATATGTAGGGTGTGACACACTGCTCTTACGAAGCCATGAATACACAGTTTATTAGGAGGAGTCTTACCCAAATATAACTGGACCAGGGAGGAGGATTGGTGCTTGCCTGGTCCGATGCCAGAAAAGCAGGATTCTATAATCTTCTCCAAAGGAGGAGAGACTTTTGCCAAACCCTGAAAAGTCTTTGCTCAACTCTGGCCTAAGGCCTTATCCTCACAGAAGAACCGACCAGTAGTTCCTGCAGACCCAGGGTTCAGACCAGATATATTTAGTGTAGAGACTGAGGGAATAGTCTCCTCACTTAGCACCCTAGGGCAGTGGATCCCAAACTTTTTCAGTTCAAGGCACCCTTAGGGTCTCACTAATTTTGTCAAGGCACCCTAAGCCAAAATAATTACCAAGTAGTCCCCCGTCTTGCTTACCACTGGCCCTGGCACCCCTGTGAGATCACCGAGGCACCCCAGGGAGCCTAGGCACACAGTTTGGGAACCACTGCCCTAGGGTGATTTATCAGCTAGGCAAGCTCATTAACATATTTGGATAATGATTTAAACCAGGCATGTAGACGCTATCAACTGCTGGTGAACACAGCAGTTAGGCTTTCGGCTTCACAAGACAGGTAAAATCCCCCATCATAGTCTATCTACTTGGCTATTTGGCATGACATTCAGAACATGTAGAAAATGTCCAAAGAGGCTCTGCCTGACTTACAAAAATGAAGTGGACAGGAGAAGAACACAAACACTAGGAGAGTTAACCAACACCCTGAAGAAACACCACAAAATAAAAAATGTATCAAGAATAAAACACTATTACTTCCCTTGGCTAGGAGACACAGAAGAGTCTTTGCTGTGGCTGCGTCCTGTCAGCTTTAGGCAGGCTTCCCTGTGAGTTGAAAGTCCGTCAAGGAGAAGATTTTAATTTGGCAGTTCTAGATTCCACCCCCAAACTCAGGCCCAGCATTAAGTAGTCTAAAGCTGCACAAAGAACTTCTCCCAGTGACTGATGGGGGGTGCAGTTATCCAGAAGTCCCTCACCTGACTCCCTGACAAGTTCCGAAGGTTGAGTACACATTTATTCTCGGTCAATGGCAGCAGACTGCAGCATAACCCTGCTCTCTTTCTCCAGTAGGGAAGAGAGAAATGTAATTCAAACAACCACACCTTCTGTGCAAAATGGCTGTATGTAGTCATGGCAGCAGTTGCATAGTGCCCCAGTTAGTACTTTTTGTCTTTTCTCTTGTTTTAAAAACTTCATATCAGTGTTTGGGCGCACCCATTAGGACCAAATATATGCCCTATAAATCCCTATTAATTAGGAATGATTTGGGGATTGTTTTGAGATAATTAACCTGGTGCGATTGTTTCTCCTCTTTCTTTGCGAAGCCCACACAGGCCAACCCTGATGCTCAGCAAGAGTGAAAACCGAGCAAACCAATATCCTAATTGGACGAAATCTGGCTATTTGGCTAATTTTCAGGCAACATTGCCTTTTTTTAGGCAATGCATGCAATGATAATCAGGTATTTATATATTGCTTAGCTTAAAGCTTCTACAGGAAATGTGTAAAGAGGGCTCATTTGAGGGCGGTCTAAAAAAACCACAAACTGACGCTATAATAAAGAGACATGTAATTTCACTGCTTTATTGATTTCAAGTGCTGTTTTGTTTAAAGTGTGGAGTTAGATCCAGTAAGGAGTTGAATCCAGGAAGGGGTTTAATCTGGTAAGTGGCTAGCGAAGGTTAGTACTCTCGAGTTCACTGTAGGCTATAAGAAGTTAGGTTAGCCATAATAATATGAGTGGTAGCAGGCTTGATGATCTCACTCAATGCATATCTTGTCATATACATGCACACTTGGAGCAAGTGTTCCAAGGTTTATACCCCTGTGAGAAATGTGAGCAATTGGTCTCTTCGGAAGCCCAGGTAACTGATCTAAAGCAGACCATTGCAATATTGAGATACATTGCCAACCTGGAGCAGAATTTACAGCTCACCGTTGATGCGTTAGCTGAGCAGGGTGGAGCAGAGACAAAGGAGGATGCACAGGTAGGAAGCTGGGTAACAGTTACTAGGGGTAGCAGAGGGAGGAAGAGGCAGGCCAGTTCTGAGCTAAGCAACCCCAGCAGAATTGCCAGATTGGATGAAGTTACTGTGGAAGGCAGTTCAGAATTGGTAGAGTTGGATGAGACTGCTTCCTCTAGCAACCAGGGGGATGGTCTCTCCAGCATAGATGGGACCAAAGTTACTCAGGGACCCAGGCAGATTGTGGTGGTAGGGGATTCAATTATTAGGAAGGTAGATAGGGCAATCTGTTACCGGGACCGTGCATGCCGAACAGTGTGTTGTCTCCCGGGTGCTCGGGCTCGGCATATTGCGGATCGGGTGGACAGATTGTTGGGAGGGGCTGGGAACGACCCAGCGGTTTTGGTGCATGTTGGCACCAATGACCGAGTTAGAGGAAGAAGGGGTGTCCTAAAGAATGATTTCAGGGACATAGGTCGCAAACTTAAGGCAAGGACATCCAAGGTAGTATTTTCGGAAATACTACCTGTGCCACGCGCTAGTCCAGGGAGGCAGCGGGAGATTAGAGAGGTTAATGCGTGGCTAAAAGATTGGTGTAGGAAGGAGGGTTTTGGATTCTTAGAGCACTGGGCTGATTTCTCGGTCAGTTGCCATCTTTATTGTCGTGATGGATTGCACCTGAATGAGGAGGGGGCTGCAGTGCTAGGGGAGAGGATGGTTAGAAGGTTGGAGGAGATTTTAAACTAGGCTCCGGGGGAAAGGGGCAAGCAAGTATTTATGGGATAGACATTGAGAGTAGTAAGGAGGAATTTAACAAGAGTCAAGGGGGTGGAGAGGGGGGAAAGGGAAACATAGCCGATAAGGAGAGGCCCTTTTTAAAGCAAAAAGAAATACCTAAGGGAGGCAATAGACTTAAGTGTATGCTTGCAAATGCAAGAAGCCTGACAGGTAAAATGGGGGAGTTAGAACTAGTAGCAATGAATGAGCAGTATGATATTATAGGTATTACGGAGACCTGGTGGGATGATACACATGACTGGGCAGTCAACTTGGAAATCTATTCTCTCTTCAGGAGGGATAGGGTAAATAATACGAGAATATTGGTGATAATATAGAGGCATTGTGGGTGGAAATATCCAGTGGAGGAAAAAGTTCAGAGAAGTTGCTGATAGGGATATGCTATAAACCGCCAGATATTAGTACGATTGAGGAAGCCCAACTTCTACAGCAAATTGAAAAGGCTACACAACTAGGTCAAATTTTAATTATGGGGGATTTTAATTATCCGGACATTGATTGGAGTACTGAGACCTGCGGTACAGCTAGGGAAAATAGGTTTCTGAGCACGCTAAAAGACCATTACATGTCCCAATTAGTAGAGGAACCAACTAGGAACCGGACTATACTGGACCTAGTAATAACAAAATGTAGACGTAATATCAAATATTCAAGTAAAGGAGCACTTGGGAAACAGTGATCATAATATGGTCTCGTTTGAAATTAGTTTCCAGAAACAACGGTATAAGGGATCAACTAGGACTTTAAACTGTAGAAAGGCAAATTTTAATATGCTAAACAAACCCCAAAAAGTTTTTTAAGTATATAAATGGCAAAAGGATTAAAAAAGATAATATAGGACCCCTAAGAAGTGAGATGGGTGAATTGATAAATGATACTAAGGAAAAAGGAGGTATTAAACACTTTCTTTTCGTCAGTATTTACCAGAGAGGAACAAATGGCATGAGTAATACATAAAAATGGAAATGAAACCATGCCATTAAATAAATACTTGGTTGTCAGAGGAAGAAGTCCAAAGGCGACTGAAGAATATTAAGATAAATAAAGCTCCAGGTCCAGATGGCATACACCCAAGGGTTCTTATGGAGCTAAACTCGGAAATAGCTAGACCGCTATTCTTAATTTTCAGAGATTCAATCTCATCAGGCTCAGTACCAAGGGATTGGCGAATAGCAGATGTGGTGCCGTTGTTTAAAAAGGGGACGAGATCACAACCAGAGAATTATAGACCTGTAAGCCTGACATCAATAGTGGGGAAACTACTGGAAGGTATTTTAATGGACAGTATTCAGGATTACTTGGTACGCAATAAAATTATTAGTAGGAATCAACATGGATTTGTGAGGGATAGGTCATGTCAAACTAATCTAATTAGTTTCTACGAGGAAGTTAGTGGGAACTTAGACCAGGGCAGGACAGTAGATATGGTCTACTTAGATTTTGCAAAGGCCTTTGATACAGTGCCACACAAGAGGTTTGTTTACAAAATAAGGGAACTGGGTCTAGGAATCAAAATTTGTACTTGGATCGAAAACTGGTTAGAGAATAGGGAACAGAGAGTTGTGATAAATGGAACATTTTCTAATTGGTCAAAAGTCTTAAGTGGAGTACCTCAAGGTTCCGTGCTGGGGCCACTCCGTTTTAATATATTTATTAATGACCTTGGTGATGGTTTAGAGAGTAAAGTTTCTATTTTTGCAGATGACACTAAACTCTGTAAGGGAATAAAATCAGAGCAAGATGTAGCTTCTCTACAGAGGGACTTAAATAAACTGGAGGATTGAAGGGCCAAATGGAATATGAGGTTTAACACAGATAAATGTAAGGTTATGTATTCAGGGATCAAAAACAAGAACGCAATCTATAAATTAAATGGAATTCATTTAGGAGAATCTATGATGGAAAAGGATTTGGGAGTGCTCGTAGACAGTAGACTTAGCAATAGTGCTCAATGTCAAGCAGCAGCTGCAAGGGCAAACAAAGTATTGGCATGCATAAAAAGGGGCATAGATGCAAGGGAAGACAGTGTAATTTTGCCACTGTATAAATCGTTGGTAAGACCTCATCTTGAATATGCAGTACAGTTCTGGGCACCACTCTATAAAAAAAAATAATTTGGAACTAGAAAGGGTTCAGAGAATGGCGACAAAATTGATAAAGGGTATGGAGTCATTAAGTTATGAGGAAAGGTTAGCCAGTTTAGGCATGTTTACTTTGGAAAAGATGCGTCTAAGGGGAGATATGATTACTATGTACAAATACATTAGGGGTCAATACAGAGAGCTTTCATGGGAACTTTTTACCCCAAGGACCATACACAGGACACATGGTCATCCCCTAAGGTTAGAGGAGAGGAAATTTCACAACCAGCAAAGGAAGGGGTTCTTTACAGTAAGGGCAGTCAAGATATGAAATTCATTGCCAGGGAAGGTTGTGATGGCAGATTCAATAGATATGTTTATGAAAGGTTTAGACAAATTTTTAACGGAAAGGTGTATTCAGGGATACGACCGTTAATTAAAATGAAGGATAGTAGTGGATATAGGGTAAAAATAGGACTGCAATATTGAGTCTGGGGGAATTTTCACAATTGAAACAGATTGGCGGTTGCAGGATTAATTTCAAATATAAGTGCAGGATCGCAGGAGATCCAAAATAGGTTGAACTTGATGGACTGGTGTCTTTTTTCAACCTCATCAACTATGTTACTAGACAGAGGGGTATATTTACTAAACTGTGGGTTTGAAAAAGTGGAAATGTTGCATACAGAAACCAATTAGATTCTAGCTGTGATTTTGTAGAGTGCACTAAATAAATGCTAACTAGAATCTGATTGGTTGCTACCGGTAACATCTCCACTTTTTCAAACCCGCAGTTTAGTAAATATACCCCAGAGTGTAATCTAGAATAAAAAAAAATTATATATAAAAAAAATAAAATAAGATGCCAACACCTGTGTGTCCCAGTTCATTTAATTGCAGTGATTCAAAGCCAAGTTTTAAAACTAAATGCTGCTGGCACTAATATTTATAGGTTAAACAGTACAGAGATTACGGGCTGGAATTTTTTTTTTTTATTATTTTTTTTTTTTAGAATTTCCAGTTTGCTTCTGCAATTATACAATCATTAGTAAAGGGTATCACATATATTTTCGATTTTGCAAATAGCCAAACTGATCTCAATATTATAAAACATTAAGCAGGATGGGCAAGAAGTTAACATGACTGTCAATAAAAACCTGCAACATAATAATTACGAAGCATATATAGGACAGTGTTTCTTGTGATTTACAGGAGGCGGCACTTTATCGGGCATATTGGCAATAAAATATTTTCTACCCAAACTTTTGAAAAATAGATTTCAAGGTGTATACGATAATATTTGTGGAAAAGCACTGGCACATGATTAGGGCGAGAAAGAACTTACTTGAGCAGTATTGTGAAATATGATGAGATAGATACTGTTACAATGTGGCTACAGAAAACAAATACAACTTGCCCAAACATTACTGTGTGCCCAAAACAACCAGCAATCTCTATCAAAATAGGATTATTTCCTGATTGTGATGCAGCGTGCCAGAAAATACAGTCAGACTATGAGCACTTATGTATGTTTGTGCAGTGATCTGGTGACTGCGCAAACTAGGAATTAGATTCATAACCACAAACATAACATTATATAAGGCAAAATCCCCACTCGCTTCCCATTACACAGTCACAATTCATGGACATCAACACACAGGTTGCCAACAGTGAACAAAAGATGATGCAAGTTTAATAAATAAAACTGCAGTTTCTAAGTTATGGAAGGAGACTGCCAGATATAGTGTAGGTCTGTGTTCACAGTAAAGGGCTTCGTGATGTGTTAAGACTGCATAGGTACCACATACAGTTCAAAATCCACAAAAAGTTGTAGGAGCGGTTCAACATGATCCTGAAGTCTGAGCAACTTGGCCATACTAACGGCTAAACATATAGTAAAGCTGCCTTGATTGTGTTAAAATTGGAAGATCACATAGGTAAAGATGTAAAAAAGTTCCCAATTTTTCAAGACAGCATTCAGAAGATCCTTTGAGAAGGCAGAGGGCATCCCCTCTTGTCAGTGTAAGTTACATTACATGCACTGCTAATATTAATGTATGCTTTAAATGTTATATCAATGCAACTGCTCTTAAATGTTGCTAGGCAGGTTCTACTAAGCACTGCTGTAATCTATACCATGCTAACTAAACAGCTATTGTCACTTGGGTTCATTAGGTCCCAGGCTATTGGCACCATAGAGACTGTTCGCATATTTCACAGAATTTGCTAGTCAGTTGGAACCATGCGTTCACCCAAGAGACTGGAAAAAGGATCCAATCAGGAGCTTGTTCTAGATGGCCAGATACAGGGGTAATCATGCATCATTGTGTGGCCCATTGGTTATCTCAGCTAAGCAGTCTTCCCAGAGCCCAGCATTGGAAAGGGCCCGCTGACTACTTGTGGGATGATGGGTAGCTGGTGACAACCACTCCACTGAGCAGGTCCCAATCCAGAGAGACTCTTCTCCAATTAGCCTCCTGGTGGAAATCTCTATAATGTGGGAACCAGAAGAGATAAGGGGAGACCTCTCACCAGTAACTGCAAGTCTTGCACATGGGATAGCACGGACTTGGGGATACAGCTCCTGTTGGACTGTTCGTGAATCGTTGTTTGTATCCTAGGATTTTGTCACTTTGTGCTTTGCTGGTAGAAAAGTGTATAATGCAGTGCAACCCAAAAGGTCTTAACTTCGGGAGAAAGGCGACTATGTGCGTCTTTAATCTAGGGTTTAGCACACTGAGTACGGTGAACCCCCCGGTATTTGTTCCTGTAATCTGTGGTGTGTACTTGGACAGTGCTTTACTGGACACACTATGGGTATCAGGTGTGCCAGACTGGTACATAAGTCGGTCTACATGCAAACCACCCGATACTTTAAAACAGTTATACATTAAACTGGTATCCTCACAGAGATAAGTTTGATAAAATTAAATATATACTATTACAAACCTTAGATTCCTAAGATTTTAAAGGAGACAGTTTCTGTTACTCAATAAGCAATACATTGAGGGCAGCTTAATGAACATACATGCTATTCTCATATAATGATCATCTCAAATCAGGTGGCATTAGGGTGTCAAACAGCAACACTGCTACGGATCTTATGCCCAACATTGGCACAGGTATAGAATGTTTATGAAATGGGTCCATAGATGCAGACTCAACTCGTGCAGACTAATAGATGGGCTACAGTCAGTCAATCAACTAACAGAGTACAGCAGCAAAACTAAGGAAATGTTACATTGTCTTATACTACTGCCACAGATGGCATATGGCAATCAATGACCCAGAAGGGAAAAAAAAAAAAAAAAAAAAAAAATCAAGAAAACGCAGTTGCAATGGTTTAAGGAACACAAACATTAGAGAACGGTTTCTGCACTGAAGGGTGAACCAGGATCTAGTCAAGAATCCAACCTTCCCTATGTCAAAAATGCAAGCCGGTGGTGATGGTGAACACAGCAAAGCCTTCATGTATCAAGTTTCTACTACAGCCTGACACTGAAGCTACAATATTCACTGGTGGGAGTGCACTGGGGGTTAAATTTAGACTATGATGAGCTTCTTATTACAACACTGCTTTAAAGTGGTCATATCAACAAAAATTCTAAATATCCAAGGCCATAGCAGAAAAGTTGCACGTATGATGTACTAATGGTTTTCACTGCATTGTGCAATTTTAAGAAATCCTTAGGCAGAGAGAAAGAAGAAGGGGGACACAAAAATCAGCTGCTCAACACTCAGACCAAGATGAACAGCTCATGCAACAATTAGCACATGTGCAGGAGTTAAATAAACAGGGAAAGAATTGTAATGTTGTCATGCATTAGTGGTGACAGCTCATTCACAATTGCCATCTACATAGGGGGGCAGATGGGGACACATCAGGTATTTATTTTAGGACGTCATCATGCCCAACATTCAGTGAGAAGTGGCAGGAGAGCGGAGGATGCTGGATCCCGCCTGATTGGTAAGAAGACTGAAGAAATAGCGGAAAGAAGGCAAAGTATGGTAAGTAAAGAAACGGAGAGGAAATGGTGATAGGAAACCGCAAAAGAGGGGCACTATAAAACAGGACTGCTCAGTAATTATTTTGGAGGGGCGCCTTAAAAAAATTATGGAGACTAAGGGTGCCGCAAACTGAAAAAGTTTGGGAACCACTGGTTTAAAGCATTTCCTTTAGGACATGCTGAATTACCATCCTAAAATGCAGATTTACGCCTCCTAACTCCCCAACAATGCGACAGCTATGGAATATAACCCCCTCCACAGGGTGGAGCCTGATATTTTGGTGTAGAACTGTTGACAGGAAAGTGTCTGTGCAGTTTCCCAAACCACACCTACCTAAATCTGCATTCTGCTGAGGTGCGGAAGACTCTTCGTTGGCCTCATTTGCCATGGAACGCGTAATACGACCTTTGCGGCGGCCTTGACTGTTTGCAGTTTTTCTTCCTTTCGATGTCACCGTTTCTTTGTCATCATTCTCTTCACCAGAAGTGTCCTCATTTTTCTCCCTAAGGAAATTATTTCATGGCATTACATATTGAACTAGGTAGGGACAGAATTGAAATTACATTCTAGCCGAGAGTGTTTTAAGCAAAGGAGATGTTGAATATATGAACTTTATTTCATACGGATGCTCATAACATACGTTTCCTTTATGCACAAGGACTTTCAATGAGTCATACAATGAGTGTAACCCAAAAGGGTAGTGTAACATATCTATATACACATTACATTTTAGCAATATATTTTATTAGAAGAGCTTGCTTTGTTTTGGTTATATTCTGTGTCTTATTCTGATGCCTCTTCTATAATATAAAGATCTGTGGATTAAAAATACACTGAAGGTACATCCAAACATGGTGCACTTCCCTCAGTGAACATGACACCACCTCAGAGCTTGTCAAAGTAGTGTATCATTGATCTATATTGTAATTATGCCCAGAGCAGTTTTAACAAACAGCAGATAGACCATAGACACAGCTTGTTGATTTCATGATCCATAGGCCATATGTAAGAACTGTTAGGAGTATGGCTACAACACTTAACAGTGAAGAATGAATCACTATTTTGACAATTGCTAAAGTTGTGATAACCTTTCAGTGACAAAACTCAAGACAACCATAGGCGAATGTTAGCAGCTTCTACAGTAATGCTCTTCATTGAAAGCAGAAACATGGAGTAACTAGACACCTGTAGTCAATATATTTTTTTTTCCAAGAAAACACTTTGCAAAGTTTAATCACATTTTATTTTACACAACTAAATATCAAAGAGGTGCGTAAACAACGTTCTACTTTAAGGCCTAAATAAAGAGAAACCTACTTTCCAAGCTCCTCTTTGTCATTTTCCACATCTTGCTTAAACTCTTCTTTATCAACCTCCTTCTCTTTTTCATCTTTCTCTTCCTGAGTACTACGGGTCATCTGCTGCTGAAGAAAAAACAATGAATATTAGAACTGAGAAATTACCACGGTATATTCATGGGAACATTTAACATGTGCCCATTATGGCTGATTGAAAACTTTCAATTTACAAGGTAGGGTGAAGGAACAATGTCATTGCCTTTACATCCATACAAATTGGCATACTACCCATATCCAAAGTCACTCACTTGGTTTCCAGGTATGAAACATAACTACAAGATTCTTTAGTAAAAAGTTGTCGGGGAACATTCCCCCCTCAAGAGTAAAAAGTAACAGTTTAAGAATAATAGAACCCCCCCCAAAAAAAAAAAAAAACAACAAAAAACACAAAAACAAACGTTAGAGCTGTTCTAGGCTTTCAAATCTTTTCGCACACAAAGACATGAAAAAAATACAAAGACAATGGTGTTTTATAGGAGGCAGGTATCTAGTAACATGGTCCTGAAGGTCTCCATAATACGGAGGCAAAGTTAAAAAAATTAAATAAAAAAGGTAACATTAAGACCACCTACACTCCATTCGACGTTTCTTCTAGAACTTATTTTTGTGTATTCTGATGGCCAAAGGAGAGTCAGCAATGGCACTAACATAATATATATTTACACACACACACTATATATAATATATATATATATTTACACACACACACACTATATATATATATATATATATATATATATAAATAATATATACATACACATATATACACACACACACACACACATATATATACACACACACCTACATACATGTATATATACACACACTTAAGGTGTTTTATAAGCTCCCAGAAGACTCTCGACAATTTTACATCAGTCTCAGAAATGATTGTATATGTATGTCCACCAACTTCCTCTATAACCCCACTTGGTTCTAACGAGTACTCCGCTAAACTGTGTCTATTCCAGAAAAGAACCACAATGCAAAACCAAGTTTTACAAGACAGTGTGCGCGCTCTCTATACAAACAGCTGTAGAAATCATTAAACTGCCTAACTGAGCCCAATGAGCAGCTGCAAAATAGGATGTGGTGTGCAAACAAAGAACAGTTAAAAAGAAAAAAAAATTATATATTTATTAGTGCTTTGTGGTTTATATAATGTACACTCAGCCAAACTAACCACAGCCCAGGCCTAAAATCCAGAATGCATGCCAGGACAAACAAACAAACAAAATAAAATGAACTTCAGTAACAGACAACATTGCATCTTATATAGTGAGAGGATATGACTATGTCAGACAGCTTGTTGCATTTAGAATTTCCCTTCTCAATAAAGTTCTCCTATCATGTTCTCAGTCATGCAAATTAGTCACCAGAGATGTCATTTACCTCCTACACATGTTGCACCTTTGGTGTAGAATACAACATATAGCAGAACAGTGATACAGGTCTAACTTTGCTCCTAAGATGAGCAACCAAATCTATCATGGTCAGTTAACTAGAACGGATTCCAACCAACCACAGAGACAACTGTCAAACATTAAAACAATACAGCTAATATAGGAGAAAAGCAAGAAGAGCACTGGGGTACTCAGTCATGGATAACAATGATGATACGGTTTACTTAAGATAAATTAGCTGTAGGGGGATCTCCAACTTGTGCAAATGAAATGTAAAAACACAGATAAAGTGCTCTTTAAACTACAACTAGACAAATTCCAGTCCTCATCAACAGAGCAAGCTCCCACATATGTTCTCTGCTCACCAGGGAGGCAGCCGGGAACCATTAAAGCTTCCAGACTCAGCAGTATATTATGCTCCACTAATCCTAAAAATTATCAACTATTCAGTAGGTTGCCCAAAAAAGAAAAAAAAAGAAAAGAAAAGAAAGGGCCCAGGCCAAAATGAATGTTATTTAGCTTGTTGTTCACATCAATATCTTTTATACTTCCTAGCACTTTACCACCCCGCTCCCTCATCCAGAATCTACAAACTCCAGCTACATCTACCAATCAACCATCTAGAAACTCTGGCTCCCCTACAACTCAAACCTACAAGCATGGGACATATAAGTACAGCTTGTGGTCCGTTTTCTGAACGTTCACTATTCTGGGCTGACAGCTGTAACTTCCAGAAGCGCTCCAGCGAACATTTTATGAATGTGAGTGCAGAAGGGCTTAAAATGATTTGGGCAGCAATTACACATCATCACTGTTTTATTTAGACAGCCCACAGATTCACTGGTGCCGGCCAATCATCTCAGTGAAGGTATCTACAGAGGGAGGCATTAGATGAGAAGCAGCTGAAGAGGAAAATTAGTCTAGCCGCTGCATTAAAGACAGATTGTAGAGGGGAAAAGAGGGGGAGTCTTCTGCACTTATTGGGTCTTCCTCTCAATTATTTTTGTTTTCTGGCAAATACAAAAGCACAGCACCAGTTTCAGCAATAACAAAGCTTGTGAGCGTTAAAGATCTCAACACATTCGTACAGTTCCTGACCGTGGAGGAAAGGAATAGAAAAAGGTGCAAGGACACAGGTTGATAATTGGCTATGAAAAGTATTCCCCATTTTCCTATTTTTCACATTTTAATTTCACACCCTACACGTAGGCTGGATGGCCACTGCAGCACAGGATGGTTTAATGTTTAGGTATGTAATAAAATAAATTCCCAGTGAGGGACCGGGGATCCACCAGCAGTCTGATATTACTTCCAGTTCATGTGGCCTGGAGCACCGTGGTGCACGCGCCCCCCCCCCCCCCCCAATCCTTGATGGTCCAGTGGGGGTTACAAGAGCAGCCCCTGGATAAAATAAGAGCTATGAGCTTCATGTATGGAAACCCCTACAATGGTTGGGGAACCCAGCATGCATAGTAGTATACTGTAGCTCAGAGCTCCAAGAGTGGTAGCACAGTGACTGCTGCTTTGGGATTTGGCTGCCCACTCCAAATTGAGCTACAGGGGGCAGCTAGACCCAAGGGCAAGTCACATAGAAGTATTTTATGCAGGAGATTCAAAGATTAAGGACTAGCAGCAATAAACCATCACTGCTTCAAGATTCTACTTGACGCCTATTGCCTGCTACAACCTGTGACCAACAGAAAAGAGCTTACACTCTAGTCTGTTCCCAATCTCTCTGAACGCTCTGCCCGCTGCCCAGGAATCCTGATCCATAGCAAGTGATCAGGAACAACCAGCCAGCCGACAGCACAGAGACGCTATATCAGCTACCCCAGAGGTAAGCGGTTCTAGATGCTGGCGAAAGAGCCTAGTGGTGGCAGCACTGTCCTCCTTCAAAATATTACGTAGTTGGCATCCGCAGACAGTGAGTGTCTGGTGGTAGGCGACACCAGTAGGAGTCGTCAGTAACAGCCGGTTACCGACGGTAAGAAGGAAATCCAGATATACTGTGCGAGACCTCCCTCTTCAAAGATAGAGAGTGGCAGAATAAACCCATCTGGTGACCGAATCAAAATTAATTTATTCAGGGTTTTATTTCCACTGATCATCAAGAATACTTTATGCTGTTAAATAAAACACAACAAAGTCTCTCTTCTAAAATTACACAAAAATAAAATAAATCATGCATGTGTTTGCACCTGTCTTCATACTTTGTAGAAACACATTTAGCTGCAATTCGAGATGTGTCTATTTTGATCATTTTTGCACATCTCTCAATCTTCTTTGCATTGTTGGTGAACCATATTTTTCAAGAAATTCCAGAAAATTCCAGATTACTAATGGGATCTGAGGCTTGCACTTTGACTGGGTAACTCCAGAACATTGCTTTGTTTGTATTTAAGCCATGATGTGCCTTTTGCTCTATGATTTGGGTTATGGTCCTGCTGGAACTAGAATCATCTCCAAAATGCCCAGTCTCTTATAGAGTGCGGCAGGTCCTCCTTCAAGATGTATCTCCATTTCACTCCATACATATTGTCCTCTAGTAGACAAGTTGCCCAGTCCATGAATATAGCCCATAGCATCATGTTCCTGCCAATAGGAATTGTGTTCTCAGGATGATGAGCGGTGTTCGGCTTGCTCCAAACATAGCACCCAGTATGAAGTCAAAATGTTTACTCTACGGGTCAAACCATATACCTCCACTTGTTATAGGGTCTCCCGCATGCTTTCTGGTAAACTATATAAATAGATTTCACAGGCTTCTAATTAACAATTGTTTTCTTTTTGCCAAAAACCCTTAAAGCACAGAATTGTGAAGTGCCTATTGTCTCATGTAGTTTTCCCATATCTGCAAGTGTTGCTATAATCTTTAGAAAACTTACAGATGTGTCATATCTCCATTTTTTAAAGCTCTTATATCCTTCTCCCAGATTGGTGCTTTTCAATAACCTTTCCTTGGAATTGCTTTGAATGGTATGCTATCTTCATGATGACGCTTGTTTGTGTGAGGTCTCATGGTTAGGTTGCTCATTTCCAGACAGATTAATGCATTGTGAAATCAACTATCACATTAATTGTGCAAAAATGGAAACTAAATTGATATGATCACTGCAGATAAATGATTGGTCAGGAATTATTTTATCATACCTTAACAAATGGAATACTTAGTCAATCTTTGCCTATTATGTATTGTAATTGTAAAGTTAAATGAACACCAGCAAAGCTTTTTCATAAAGTATTTTTTGTTGACCGACAGTAGGAAGTCCCATATAAATTCATTTTCATTCTATAATGTAAAAAATATAAAATGTGAAACATGCCACAGAGAGTGAGCAGTTTTTATAGCCAATAATAGCAGCATAATGTGTTGGACATAGGCTGGTAGACATTGGGCACAGCTATGTACAGAATATACTGGTCGTTGGGCTGTATTATATTTATGGATTACAACAGAAAAGGACTGAAACGTTCTTGGCATTCTCATCATCAGCTCAGGAATTTACCATGCGGCTCCTCGTGTCAGTGCAGCTGTATATATAGGGAGCAGAAAGGTCCCTGATCTGATCTTGACATCAAAAACTACCAAAAATAGAGATCTATTGGTACAACATATATTTGAACCACTATACTGGCACCTTGGTTCCTCTCCCTAAACCTCGTCACCACTCATAAGATCCTGTTGCCTGCCTACTCTGCCCTGGTTTGTTTAAAATAAAAACAGGTTGAAACACTAAATCATGTTTTTTTAAAATTTTTTACAATATGTCATTAATATTGAAAAACTTATTCTTTTGCACATGCAAACAAATAAACAAAAGAACCCCACAGGAATAAACACACAATTTCCAAGAAAATAAACACTGAAAGCCAGAAACACTATATTGTAAAATGTTGCGAGTTTTTATTGATCATTGGTAGGATATGTTAGTATGCGGTTTAAGACACTGTCCTATCCTGGATCTCATCCTACTTTCTAATCACTCTTTCATTGTTAGTTTCTCTGCATCCACCTCTGCTCCGCTTCCCTTATGAGTACTTAGTCATCTGCTCTTCCATATCTATAGAACGTTTCTTGGAAAACTAATAAGTTACTTTGGATTTAGAAGCATCTTTATGCGAATGATACCCAAATTCATCTATCCTCTCCTGATCTCTCATCATCTTTGTTAATAGAGTTATATATGTTTCTACCAGCCAACAGAAGGTACCAAACTGATATTTCCATTTCTGTAGACAACATGACAATAAATCCTACCACACAAGCCCACTGCTTAGGTGTAATCCTTGACTCAGATCTATCCTTTTTTCCTCTATACCTAAATCATGTTACATACATCTAAAAAAACATTTCCAGAACACACTTACATAATACACGGCAAAACTTTAATACATGTACTCATCATGTCCTACATTGACTATTGCAATATCAGCCTTACTGATCTTCCCCAATGTCACCCCTTCAATCTATATTGCACACAGCTTCTAGATGAATTTTCCGCGCAAATTGTTCTTCCACTGCTGAACCGCTCCATCAGTCTCTACATTGGTTGCCTGTTTATTACCAAATCAAATATAAAATACTTCTACTAACACATAAGATCATCAAGAAAATGACACCAACATAATTCGTTTGACTTGCCTCAAAATATTTCCGAACTCGACACTTCCATTCTGCACAAGATCTGCATCTCTCAAGCTGCACCTGCTCCTATTCCTGGTTGCATAACTTTTTTTTGGGCTGAATCGACTTTGTGAAATTCCCTCCTTGGTACAATAAGACTTTCCTTTGGTCTTCAAGCGATCTCTGAAAACCCACCTCTTCAGACAAGCTTTTAAAATCCATCAATCACCCTCTTAACTACCCTAGGTACACTATTACCACCCTTAACATAGGTCACACAAGACAACAACTCGCTGACCCCATGAACAACATAGTGGGCTTTATGATCCAGTCACACCAAAGATTTTTTTTTACCTTTGTAATCTGTCTGGACCGATATGCAAGATGTAGCACTAAACCTCATGTATCAAACTCCCATTGACCCAGAGATTGTAAGCTTGCGAGCCGGCCCTCCTACCTGTCTGCCTATATTACCCAGTACGGTTTTATTACAGTGTTTGTTTCCAATTTTAAAGCAATACAGAATTTTCTGGGGCTATATAAATAATCTACTGATTACTGGACAATTGTAAAATTCTAAAAACAAAACCATGCTAGTAACATTCTAGCATGGAGAAATACAGCACAGTAAACAGATGTAGACAAATGAAAAAATAAATAAATATATATATATAAATAATGTATTTCCACTTTATGATGCTGAACTAACAAAGAATAAGCACATAATTTTTTTTGAAAAGCATTGTAGTTTAATATAGCTTATAGGCAAACAAAAACAATCCACTATTAAAAAGGATTCTCTCTCTCTCTCTGTATGTGTATATATATATATATATATATATATATATATATATATATATATATATATATATATATATATATATATATATATATATAGAGATATTTATATTAGGCTCTGCAGTGGCCTCCAATAGTCTTAAAAAGACGACAGATGTGCATAGCAAAGATTTCCTACCTCATGGAACAATGATTAGGTCATAACTTTTATGAAGTTCTCAAAAAAAGTTTATGCATATTTGTAAATGTCAGGATTAACTCACTTTTATCTACTTTTTTTTGTTTCACTAGGTAGCCGTTTAAAACCAGTAATGAAATAATTCATAGGATTTCAATTGATAAACCTCTACACTCATATGGGAGCAGGTATTCTGAGATGCAGGCTTCACTACCATCAAAGTATTCTTTAAAACCACTGGAATCTACACTTCATGCATGAACTACAACAGCTATGAGTGTGGGATGAGTAAATCAGTTACTCATTCAGCATGAAAAACTGGAAATATGATACCTGGAAAACTCATTTCAAGTATTAGATCAGGAATCTTCTTAGAAACCTATGATTTAATGTCTCTAGAAGTCCTGGGGTCATACACAAAAAAAAAAAATACTGCATCTTCAGCAACGGATTTTATTTCTACCTCTTCAAGAGCACATTACATTCACCAGCAGTGGAAATGTCAGCAAGTAGAAAGAAATGGGTGTGTTTACTGGGGAACATGTGTCATTATGAGAGTGAGTCTTACTCATTGATGAAACATAATTGATACATGATAATATGTCTATAAACGGGACCGTAGGAGTTTAATGGCTGAAAAAACAAGTTTATAAAGTCACATGCGAGTACAAGCCAAGGTCACCTTCATAATAGTCATCGTTTAAATACTTAATAGATTAAGTACTAATATCTATAATTATAGTGCAATTCCTGAACTATAAGTGGACTTCTAAAGGAGTTAACACACGTTGCCAGGCTGGCATTAGCATGGGCAAGGTGCTTGACGTGATGCATGGCACAGACAGCGCTCCACGATACCAGGCGGTAATACAGACCAGCTGCTCTCACCTTTGCTCTACTTCTCAGCGGGTCCCGTCTGCTCAGAAGGGGCGGGAACTGAACCACACTCCGGTTACTGAGCCATAGAGGAGCCTGCACAGCACAGACCCCCTGACACTGGGGATGAGGGCTGCTATGCTGTGCAGCGTTACATGCCTGGGTGCTTTCACTTTCATGCCAAGCGACGCTGCCCCTTTAACGCCCCTCCCTTTGTGCAGCCCAAGTTATTTCCCGGCCCGACAGAAGAGGGTTTCACACAGCGCCTGGCATGACGTTCAAGGAAAAATACCATGGGCCTCGGACAAGGTGCAGCTCCAAACTGCAGACCCTCCCACGTGCTGTGTCTACTTCATGTATTTACAGGGGCCCCCTCCTTCATGTCACGGTCCTCTTGGAACGGAAGGGGATGCTCGTAGTCTCCAGCTGCCCTCCTCCTCCTCCTTCCCCATTTCTATGTCTGCATTGGGTTATAATTAGCCCCCAACTAATGAGAAAGCCGAGCGCAGCGAGAGCCGCAGGGCAGACAGCAGAGGGGACAGTAAGGACTAGAGTACGGGATGCAGCTGTGTGACATGACAGCAGGCAGAGCTAGGCAACATGTAGTCCTCCACTGCTTGTGGGACTACAAATCCCTGCATGCCCTGCCAACTGGACGGGACTAGATTCGGGTGTTACATAAACTATTTATAGAAGTAATGTGTCAGAAGGACGACAAGATCGGGAGCAGGGGCCCGGACAGGCGAGGAGGGCTATAAAGACGCAGACAATCATACAACAGAGGAGGTATGGAGAGCAGTCAGTGTAGAGAATACAAATGTCAGGGGAGTACATGAAACTGTCGAGTAGGAGAAAAGCGAGGGAACAGCTGAATAAGAGACAGACTGTGGAAGACCAACAGAAAACAAACCAAGTTATGTTCCCATCACACATGCTTAACGTAGACATTATGACAGACCCATTACCCACATAGCGATACTATACAATCCCTTCTGCCCAAAACACTTACTTCCAATTAAATCCAGCTTCCTCCCCGTTGGTGTGAGCTCCACGCTCCCATAACAGCCCCCCTGCTCCACAGCTCAGAGTTCACTACCTCCCCCCCACTTCTTCCACCACTAGACAGCTACAGCCCCGGCTGGATCCTCCCAGCACAACTCAGAGCCTCCACACTTCCTGCCCATTTGCATAGTTAAGCCTTAAACTAACCACAACATTCCTGCTGTGATTTTGCAATATACTGGAAGAACTTGAGTCCTCTGTGATTCATCTTACAATATACTGCGATTGTAACACACAAACTGTGTTTATATGCGCATGTACCAGTAGCAGCCTCCTGGAAAAGTTTCTAATGCACTTGTTCTAATCTTCTACCTTAACAACATGTAAAAATAGTTTCCAGATACACTTTCATGCCCAGACTGTGCATCTAAGCATGTCAACAGCAAAACTGGATTGGCGGAGCCTCCTGGAGTACTACAATCCCATCATGTTATGACTACTTTGTTTAAAAAAAAACTTGTTGCATTTCAAATACTCCTGTTTGATAAACATTAACTTTTAAATCCAAGAGATTAAAAACAAGAATGGTAAGAGTTTAAAAACATGGGTATTTAAGAAATTATTATTATGAAAATTAGGGACATTTCCAGGGACAAAAAAATTCTAGTGACATTTGAAAACCTGGGCTGTCCCTGGAAATTAGGGACAAGGTTACTAGGATACCTGTAGGCAAGTAAAGAACACAAATTTGAATATATTTATTTCCATCAAAATAAATCTCTTGTACCCATTTAGCAAAGTTTGTACATCTGACATTGCAAATACCCATCTCAGGTTTTAAAGATTTGTCCTTGAAAATGTCCCTTTTCTTAATATTAACTAACTTCACAGTAACATGTATTTTGTTACTACCTGCTTATTTTTATTTTATGATCTTTATATTGTTATTTACTGAGGAGTAGTGTTTAAACTGCCAACTGACAGGTAAAATAAGGAAATACTAAATGTTATACAGAAGACCGTACAGGCACAGGAGTGCTTGGATGCACCGGCTCAGGAGCAAAGTTCCCCTGGAAACTACGTGAACATCCCACTTTGTAAAACATGTATCTAGAGGTCATTCACTGAAATGTGCACATTACCTATAACTCATTACACAGTGGTAGGTCAGTTGACAGATGGAATAATGTTTAGTGCTACACTTCAGGCTATATAACTTGTCAGGAAATACTAAAACATCAGCAGAGATAACCAACAACGTCCTGCCCCAACAGCTGTCCTTGCAACGGTGTGATATAAACAAAGAAGCTAACAATGCCTTATTGGATAGAGCTATTAGCATCTATTTCAGTGTATGCATACCCTTCGTGTTTTAGCCTATGGCAAGGGTTTTCAGCACCCCAATACAATAATATAGATGAAGATTCTGCTTACATAAGCATAGAACACCAGATGCTACATACAGGAACAGCTTCAGTTCACCTGCTCCAAGGAATGTGTTTGCTTTCCCCCTCAGGACTCTGATTTCTAGCTGACTTACAAATATGAAATTCGTAGGAACAAAAAAAAACAAAACACAACAAACAACTGTAAAAACAATGATAAAAGGATGGTTGTAAAGAACATACCAACTGTCTCCGAGCAGCTCTAGTCTCTCACCAGTCTGACCAAAATTCTAGGTGACCATGTATTTGTTAGCGGTTAACAGGTGCTGCATACCTCTTAATTTCTAAATATCACCTTGCAGAACCATAGTCCTGCCATTCCCCCCATGCCTTTTTTTTTTGCTTTCCACCTTATTTTTTTTCCCTTGTGGGTTTAGTTTTGTGTCTTTAGTTTTACTTGTTATCTAAATGTATGTTTAACGAAAGGATTAGGGCCATAAGTGTACCTTTTGTGAAAAGCAGACTTTATTGTACAAATTTACTGTATGGTATCATATGTGTCTACTTTATTGTATCTTTCAATAAAGACTTTACACACAAAAAAAAACGAAAAAAAAAACAAACAAAAAACCGCACAATGATAAAGAAAGCATTATGGGTACATTATTACCATCACAAATAATTTTATATCACACACTATCCCTTGAGCCACACACCCTATGAAGATTATTTACTGGCAATATAAAATACTACCACTAATGCTAAATAAGTATTTAGTAATTGTACCCAAGAAAAAGAAAAAAAAAAACCCTTTAAAAACGGGCAACCTTTTTTTTCATGCTCCAGTTTTCTAAATTTTTGAATGGGTTTTATACAACCTACATGTCTAACACCATATACACCATTAGGTCTTGACATACAATTATCTGAGAGAGGAGAGTAATGTGCCACAATATGTTCTAATTTTGCTTTAACCTCAAAGTAACACTACTCATTAAGTACATAGTACGCAATGCTGTGAAATGACCTGTATGTCCTTTCTAGAAGGCTCTAAAAACATTTCCAGTATTGTATGTACAACTGTCTCCATACATTATCTTTACAGCACAATACATTCAATTCTACTTTCGAGGGAAAACTAAAGGATGTAAATTGTACATTAAGAGCAATGAAATTCACATGGGTCTTAATGTTGAAAAGCAGTCCCTACAGAGTGTTCTTTATTTGTGAATAGTCTCCACTTCCAATTTCACCCCACTTTTATACTTGCAACCCTATACATACACTATTAGGTTACATGTTCCTTACAATTTCCAGTAATGCCCACCGTGTAATTTACATAATAATGTATGGTTTTAGATAAGGAATGGTTAGTGTGGCTTAATAGGGAAGCTTCTGCTTTTGAGGAAGGAAACTAAACTGATGTAAGGCAGAGGAGGCAATCTATAGATAATGCAGACACAATTTTAGAAACAAGAAAAATGGTTACCAGACTGAACACGTCACTTCTGCTACAAACTTCCAACATTACCAGAGTAAGGTCTCCTATACAGGGGGATTACTTTTAAGCATTTTACGTACTATCCCATTAACCATACCATGACGTTGATAATTTCCAATGCAAGTAAATGCACCTAAACCACACACTTTCTGACAAGTGTTCACTTATTTTCGATGTGGAAAGCAGCGTTTAAAAGCGGAAACAATAGGTAAAAAACAATTGAGCACTATGGGAATGCTCATTAAGTACATAGTACATTTTGCACCTATTCTAGCTTTAGGTTTAAAAAAAACAAAAAAAAGAAAAGGTTTTGTTCGAGCCCTTTATAATGAAAAGCATTATTTTGATTTTTTTTTTTATAGAATTGTCTTATTAAACAAAGATAAACCTATATTATTACAAAGTTACTGTACAATAAAGACAAGGGGGTGCAGTATGGGATCTCTTTGACACTGTTCAGTGTAAATTTCATACACAGATATTACCAAGTGGCTCTTCATATAGTAACTATGAAGTGCTCTGCTAAACAATATAATTTAGATGGGAATGTCAGAGAGTGTGTGAGGAAGGCACAGAAGTAATTGTGACTCTAATTTCGGTTAGATTAGCCTTTTCACCATCACCAGTATAACAATGCCTAAGTCCTACGCATTCCAGAACCTTTAACTGTATTCTAACCTTTTTGTGGTGTAGCTGGCTACTAAGAGCAATATTTCAGTTGAGGCCATGGATGGTCATTTAAAAATCACAAATACAATTCACACAATATTGCCATTTTGCAAAGCCCATGTGTTCTCATTTGGAGAGGCCCACAGGTGTAAAAAGTAATACAAGAAGAGTAACATAAAGCAAATCATATTATAAACAGCAAGTCCCAGGCAATTACAAGGATGGCAAAGTGCTAGGAATATGTTGGTGCTATATAAATAAATGATGATGATGGCAAGGGTAACAAAGCAGTTAGTGACAAGGGAGAGGTAAGAATCAAGTGGGGGAAGGGAGATGAAACCAGAGGAAGGAGGGCCTGCTCATGAGAGTTACATTATAAAGGGGAGCTGTTGGAATGGAAGATCGAGGAGGAGACACAGAGGGGAATAACTGGTGGGACGGTAGGAAGTGGTTAGGCAGTGGTCTGGTAGACTTTGGTGAACACAGGTGAGTGTTGAAGTCTGGTAGGTCAAGGGAGTTTCAGAGATGGAGAAGAGCGTGGGAGAAGCCTTAAAGACTGGGGTGAGAAGTAGATATCAGAGGGGAAGAAAGGTGGTGGTCATTGGCCAAGCAAAGGTGGGTGATAGTGGGGAGTGGAGTGGGCAAGAGCTTTGAAGCAGAGGTTGAGGAGATTGATTTTGATTCTGTATAGGGGTAGGGAGCCAGTGAAGGGATTGGCAGAGGGTAGATGCAGAAGCAGACTGCAGTGGAGAGAAAGAATCGATGTTGCCACAGCATTTAGGAGAAATTCAAAAGGAAAGAGGTGGGTGAGGGAAAAGATCAGATAGGAGAAGGTTGCAATAATCGAAGCAATAGATGATGAGAGAGTGGATTAGTGTTTTGGTGGCATCAAGGAAGAGCAAGGGAAGAGAAATTCCGGAAATGGAATCGTTAGGAGTGGGAGAGGAACTGAATGTAGGGAATGAAAGAGAGAAGTCAAACTTGACACCCAAGCAGTCCAATTGAGGACTGAAGATTGTGGTGTTAACAAAAATTAGGGAGATTTGATAAAGGGTGGTGACTTGTTAAAGATAGAAGACAATGACGTTGATTTTGGCCATAATTACCCTGAGAAAGACATTTAGGAGGACGCGGCAGAGATTGTTCAAAGTCGGCTAGAGGAGGGAGAGGGAGGATAGAGTTGGATATCATCGGCATAGTGATACTATAGACCGAAGGAGCTGAATAGCTCACCAAGAGAGGAGGTGTAGAGTGTGAACCCGAAAAAAAAAAAAAGACAGTGCTGCAAAGACTAAGGAAATGAAGAGAAAAACAGTAGAAGGGGGTGACTCACGGTATTGATAACCACGGACAGATCAATAAGAAGGAACACTAAGAAATGACCCTTGGATTTTGTGGTAAGATGATCATTGGTGACTTTGGCCCGGGCAGTTTCTCTGAAGCAAAGGTGATGGAAGTCAGATTCGAGAGGGTCAAGGAGAGAGGAAAGTAGCAAGGTGTGTGTAGACAAGCCTCAGGTCATTTCAAGCCGAAAAGGAAGAGAGAGATCAGGTGATAGTTTGACAGTGAGGTAGGGTTGAGGCAGACATTTTCGGAGAGGGAGCAAAGAAGGTGCAAGCGGATGGGATCAAGGGGGGGGGGGGTGAGGGAGAAGGAGCTCAAGGCAGGGCAGCTTGATGGGGAGGGGGGGGGGGGCAGGAGAGGCCTGACTAGAAGAGATATAAAGTCTGATGGATTCTATTTTGAAGCTGAAGAAGGTAGCAAAAAAGGTGCAGGGGGTTACAGGATTGGAAGGAAATGACAGACGTAAAGAACAAGTGTTTGGAGAGGGCAGAACTGTAGGAGGAGAGGATAATTTTTCAGTGAAGTCAGTGAAAGAGCGGGACTTCCTGCACTGGTACTCAGCAGTGCGAGAACATCTTTGTAAAAACAAAGTTAGTTTAAGTGCCATGGTAGGGGTTTGGAGCAGCGG
The DNA here is from genome assembly GCF_038048845.1 of Mixophyes fleayi. Classification (NCBI taxonomy): domain Eukaryota; kingdom Metazoa; phylum Chordata; class Amphibia; order Anura; family Limnodynastidae; genus Mixophyes; species Mixophyes fleayi. The sequence continues at coordinate 353,682,349 of NC_134402.1, read as the reverse complement.
AAACTAACCAAAGTGGCAGGGGCTGTACTGTAGAGGGTGAGAGCATAGGTGTACAAGGTGACAGCCTGGTCTAGTGGGAGCCAAGGTGAAGAGAGGAGCATTTCAAAAGAGGAAGATAAGCTTGCAGGGTTGGGATCGGGTTTGATAAGTGAGTACTTTAACTCCTTAATTTAATTAGCTACTTCTCTCAAGTATAGTGCTACCAGATGTGCAATTTCATTTATGGAAGATTTTGATGCACTTCAAGGTAAAGAAACAATGATATGGTTTAATTATTGACTTGTGATAGAGACACGTGTCAGGATAATATGCATTTCTGGAGAAAGGGAGGGATGAAATAACCTTAAGTGCCTCACCTGATTCTTTCCTCTGCGTCGATAATTCCTTCTTACAAGACTTTTGTAGTTCTCGTTCTTTTTGGTCAAGTAATAGAAAAGAACACAATCTGACACAGTCTGTAAGAAATAGATAAAGGAATAGATATACATACATGTTGGTACAACAGTTGAATATTATTGGCAAAGGTGAACCATATTCAGTCCATGGAGTATTTAGGTAGAAATGCAAGGTCTACAGTATATGTAGTTAATGAATTATAAGAAGTGCTCTGAAGGCTCGTCTTATACAGTTATTACAGGTACACACTGCACTCAGAAGAAAACATGCCACCTTTATGTTCTTTAGACTTTGATATATGTTGTGTGATCTCTTGAGGAATGCGGAGAGATATTTTACCTCAAAAGACAGTTGAATAAACCTGCTTATATATCTTTAGCTGTTTAACTTATCCATATACACAGATAAAACAAATTCAACCTGTATGAGAGTCTCTCTCTCCATACATACATACATACATACATACATACATACTTCTAATTGTTAATCTATAACACAAAACATATAGAATAAAGTTTTTGGGTTTTGGTGAACAGACCAATCTACTCATTTTAAATTAACACTAAACCTAAAACATAGTATGGTTCAACATAGACACCTTATAAAACAAACGCACAGATAAAAAAAAAAAAAAAAGGTCACACCTAGTACTTTTATAGAGTATAATATATTTTACATTATATGTACATAATTAGCCATAACAGTTTCATAATTGGTGGCTCTTTGCAGTTCTGTCTGGTACTCATACAAAAAGAAAAAAACAGTAGTAGTAGTAGAACAAATGTCATGTTCTAACAATTTATTTCAAAAGTATTACATTTACTTTTGTGAAAGTCGCTAGCAGCCATTTTTTTTAAAACCTACTTGTATTTTAGGTGCAGTTTCACTTTAAAAAGATAAACAATTACATATAATTTGAGTTGTACATCTTGCATAGAGTGCAGACTGGAATACTAGTATTCAACTGACTTGATTGTGAAATAGATATTTCAGTACATTGAAAAGAACACCTTATAAAATGTTCATCCCCTTAGAAACTCTAAAATATCAGCAACTGTTAACATACCTTTCTCTCCAAGAACGTAGAAATGAACACAAAGTTCTTTGGTTGCTGGATGAATCTACAAGAAAAGATGGGTAAAATCATGAGAATTAAGTTTATATCACAAACCAGTAGACATTACTTTTCATATCACTACAAATCACGCTAGAGTTACTTTACAATTGTGTTCCAGTCGTCCACCATTTAGTACATTCTACTTGTCCTTGCTCATTTCCTATGGAGTATAAAAATCTTACTTTTAACCATACATAACTCATTCACCAGCGGTTTGTTCTTGTAACCTCTGATTGGACAAAGAATAAAACAAATTGTAAGTCATACACCAAGAGCAGACAGCTGAGGCTTTCCAGCTATTATGTCAGTACTGCTCTCAATATATTCTGCTTGATGAGAGTTTTACTTTTACAAAAACTGAAGATCCAGAAAGGACTGAAGCGTGTACTAGATGCTTGGTTTACAGGGTTAAAGTACAAGTGTGGGATTTGGAGGCTATCCTCCTCTTGTTATTATTTTGTCTGGCTTTTCAGCAGTAGACATATTAAGCTACGCAAGGGCATTCATTATTAAAATAATTTTCGCTGTGGCTAATGGAAAGAACAATCTCTACATTTCAAGCAAAGACCCTGTCCCGTTGCATTTCATTTTAAGTCTATTTATTTTTGCAACATGATTAATTTTTGCACTGCACAGAGGTCTTCTAAACTATTGCGCTGTGGTATCATTTGTTAAGCTATGTTACATGGTCAAACAGCATATTGCATAGACCCTAGATTGCAAAGGTAATTATTGAAGTGCAGACATCTATGGTTTCTTTTAGTCCAAGCTTCAAGGGACTGATGATTACATTAACAGAACAAAATGCTATTTATTACAAGTCACTAAGAAGTATTCACATAATGTGAATGCCATACTGGATCATGCTGCACTCCTATGGATCCAACTCTGTATCCTATAAAGCATTCTGCCGTAATCGTATGTACCTTTGAAGGCTTTTGTTGCTCTAAACCAGTGGTTCTCAATCTATTTTAGTACACTGAACCTTTTAAAAAAAAAAAAAAAAAAAGCTACAGAACTTACTGAGGAATGCCTACCATCTATATCCCATTCGTCTCAAAAGCTAAGAGAGTCTGGTATCTTGACTAAAATATATATATTTGAGTAGTAGGTAAAAAATATAAGCCAAAAATAAAATTTCAGCTTCAATTTGTCTTTTATGTCTGTTGAAATAAAAACCATAAACTTTAAAATCTATTGTTACTTTTGAGTGCACTTTTAAATCCATATTATGAAAAATGTATGAATATTAAAGTAAAAAAATAAAAAAAATTGCACACACCACTATTAAAAAGTAATCACACTTGAAAACACTAATTAAAAACACTATAATTTAAACAATCATTTCATTTTTCTCTCTCTTTAAACTGGGCATGTAACTAATGATATGGGTTTTTTCTTCTAGAAAGAAGAAGTTGTTTGAAATCAGATTTAAGATTGGTTAACTGGAGCCGCATATCTGTTTTCGGATAGAGGCTACTTCTTTACTTAGAGACGGTGTATTTCAGAAGTGCTACGTCAAAACAGTAGGTTGAAGCAAAAGGCAGTAGTTTCACAGCGTGCTTCACACTTTCTAGGCATTCACTAGCAAATTTGGCCCAAAATTTAGATACAGATTCTGTTTGAAAGTCTTTCAAGTTTCTATCCGCCATGTCGAACAGCTGTTTGTTTCAAGTACAAGTCCATTATGGACGCTGAGAATGGATTTTGGAGCCAGTTCATATCTTCTCTTGATTCAGACACAAAATCATGAAGTGTAGGGAAGCACTCTAATTCCTTTTTCACACAAGATAACCAAATCTGGATTTATTTCAACTTTGCTTCAAATGGGTAATAAGTAGAAAAGTATTGTCACAGATGTAACCAGTGGTCGAAGTGTAACTTTAGAAATGGCGGTATGGAAAATATGAGTAAATGTAAAATTATCAACCTTCCATTAAAAGTTGTAGGAGAATTGGCAGTATGGGCATACCACCGTATACACCCACCTTCGACCACTACATAAAGGAGACGTTCAGTTCATTGAGACTTGGAGAGATTGTAGAGATTGGACAAATGTTGCAACCATTCAGGATCACACAGTCATTAAGATGGATTGAATGAGAAGCCATAAAGAACCATGACTTCGCACGGTGAAGATCCGGACCAGACAATCATCTGTGTGAAACAGAGTCCTGAATTGGTTTCCCATTCCTTCGCAAAGAGCAGATTCACTATTTACAATTTCACGGAGGATAGTTTAAAGGTTTAATGGTATTCGCTTCACTGCCGGTGCATGTCTGAGTCATGCAGTGGCTACGTCTCAATTTTAAAACACAATACTTTTTAACATGAGCAATACATTTTTGTGTTTTCCGGTCAATGATTTTGCACCATCGGTGCAGATATCAACACAATCATCCCATGATAGTCCGTTTTCTTCAAGGTAAGGGTCAACCAAGTTAAAAAATATTCAAAGCAAAATATCCAAAGCAACAGTTCATCTTCAATTGATTATGTATTGGCAGGGCCGGATTAACCATAGGGCCAACTGGGCTACAGCCCAGGGGCCTATGGCATCCAGGGGGCACTTGAAAGTGCTCAGCAGCAGTATTGATCGGTTGGGGGCGGGGGCGCCCCCGGCGCGATCAGTGCTGCTGAGCACTTTCACTGCGGTCCTTCCCCGGTGCACTGTAGTCTCCTTACTGAGGAGATATCATGAGTCTCACTCTCACGAGATCTCAATAAAGAGCGTACAGCGCGCCGGAGGTGGTAAGTGCCGTGTGGGGGGCCCGGGCAGCTCGGCTCACGGGGGGGGGGGCTCACGGGGGAATGGAGGCCCCCTTAGACCAGGGGCCTCCATTCCCTTAATCCGGCCCTGTGTATTGGACGGCAATAAGAAGTACTACAAGTCCTGCAAAGTCTGTTGTGTTATTAGTAATGTGTAACATCCACTACTTTTTGCACTCAACTCCATTTTTAATTTCTGTGCTCACTTAATTTCATGAATTTGCCTAAAAACAGTATTGTTTAGGAGCACAGTATTTACAAAGTTACTACATTTTTCATCATTCATAGTTTCAAAAAGATTTAATATGCATGGCTTTAGATGAATCTCTGCAATTGTCGTAGCAGCATACTTGAAGCGAATGAACAGTTTTTAAACATTTTGGAAACAAATGACACACTGGCCGGGAACACTAGGATCTCCCACAGACGTGAAACTGTAGTACAAATATCCTGCACAGTAAATCCTTCCAGGACGCGTCATCATCTACTTCGTTGGGAAGGAGGAGAAATCGAGGCTTTGTGAAGGGCAGACAATTTTTTCCCGCCATTAAGCATTTTCCTCTTGTGCAGCCCCTGACATCCCTTGGTAGAACTCAGTTTAAGAAACACTGTTTTAAATAATCACCTTTTATTTATGACTTGTGTTTAGTACCCTGCTCCTACCTGGCACACATATTTAACTTGAGCAATACTACACTAATGTAAACATAATGGTTGCAAGCATGTAATATGAATACCATTAGTACTTATTACATTAGACAATACCATTTTTTCCAATAGCTGCTCAGATCCCAGGAATTTGTCACTCTACTTACTTTTAAATATAACTGATAAGAATATTTGAAGGTCCTACCTTTCATGAGAACTGTCACAGGCAACAGGGGAATGTCCCAAAACAAGTTAAAATCTATGGTACTATCCTTCCATTTGCATTCTGAGGTGATCTTACACTAAGTTTAGGTTCATACAGATCTACATGGTCCTGGATATTGAGAAATTAACACTTTATATTTACTAAACTGTGGGTTTGAAAAAGTGAAAATGTTGTCTATTGTTAAAGTAAAATAATTGGATGAAGGTTCTAAGTAATTATTTCTGTAAACTACAATTAGTTGCGATGAATACACAACATAGTTATAATTACAATAATATGTAGTTAAATGTAAATGTTTGTTTATTGTTTTATATAAAATAAAGTTGTGAAAAGGATAAAATATGTTTTCAACTTACAAACCACATAGAGTTTGGTATGTATATGTTCGCAATTACACAAGAACGTTTCTGGTGCTATTTATGTAGCGTTTGCATTTTGTGAACGCTAGTTATGAATAATATTACTTTTTCAAACACTAACAGCCAGCTCACAGGGATCATAAAGAACCATTATAAACTGGTCTAGCAGTGGGAATCTCCAGTAAGGACACATGGCATTCCTAAGAACAATAAATAGAGGAATCCACCAATGCCACGTTGAGTACATGAGTGTGCAAGACCCTTCAACCAATGAATGAACCTTACAACTATAACTGTGTCACTGTGATGTCATTACTTTTACAACTGTACAGTGTATAAATTGTTCACCTCTGGATTCGGACCCCAGAGCGTTCTGACTGAAGCTTAAGTTGGTGCAAACGAGCAAACGTGTATGTATACCAATTCTTTGCTAATAAATCCTTTGCGTTTTGTAACCACAGCGATTGCATCAGAGAATCTTTATTACATACGTTACGAACACAACACTATAGCAACCAATCAGATTCTAGCTATCAGTTATTTAGTACATTCTACAAAATGAAAGCTAGAATCTGATTAGTTGCTATAGACAACATCTCCACCTTTTCAAACCCGCAGTTTAGTAAAAATACCCCTTTGGCTTTAGTAAAATATAGAACCTAACAGAGGATGTTGGGTGTGGTTTGTCAGGTACATTATGAGGAGTGTAGTCATACAGCAACAGCTGTTGTTTCAAAAGGATAACTACCCATTATAGGCTTAAAGACAATATGTCACCAGAATATTGAATACAATTCACCTGTAAGGAAATGACATCTCTATGCGTCTTTCTTACGCATGGATGTCAAAATTAACTATTTATAGCCCATAGCAATAAAATAAATGTAAAGACTTGCATTAAAATAGTTCCTATGAAAAAATACCAAGACATTCATCCAGTTTATTTCATTTTTCTGTATATTCCTAATGTAAAATGTTTCCATACCTTGGAAATAAAGAAATTTTTTTTAACTGCAACATTAAATCAGCGAGTGAATACAACCAGAAATTAATCATAATTCCATAGATATGTTAGTCTTTTACCATGCGTTCACACGCCACACCCTCCAATGTGCTTACTGGGGTCCAGAGTATTCCTCTTCTGTGTTCAGCCAGCACCAGCAATCTCCTTCCATCTCCATAGTCACTGATGGTCCGAAGGATGGCGGGCTGACAAGTTGGTTCCTGACTCCTTCAGTGGTTTGCCTGTACAATCCATGCCAGCGCGTCCCTGTTAATTTCCATTCCTGCCAGAGAATTCACTATCCTGCAGATAACTTAGCACACATGCCAGTTTCCATCTACCTGCCAGTCACATCAGATACCTGTGTGAAGGGCTGTTACCTGCGGGGGGACAGCAGCTAAGCCCATACCTCCTTGCAGGAGTCCCTGGTAAATACCTACTACTTATTAGACTCCACAACTGGTAGTCAGACCGGTCTGGATGTTTCAATCCAGAAATTCCTGCGTAATTCCTGACTATGTGTAAGTATATGCTGCTAGAAGACACACACACACACACATATATATATAATATTTAAAGTAAGATAGCTACTTATGGTTTGCCCCAATTCTTAGTTAAATATGTCCATAGTATTCTGCCTAGAGGTCAGTGATTGCAATCCTATGCTAATGTGTCTGACTAAACAGAGTAATTTGAGAAGAATATTGCTGCGATTAGAATAGATGCTCTTGTGGAAAAAAAAATGATTTACTAGATCAAAAAGGAGATTGATAGCACGCGGACAGCCTTAGGAAAAATACATTCTAACCCCCACAATTGCATTCTGCAACAGTCAAGCTCTGTATGGAATCCAAATGTATGCAATGAAAAAACTCCAAGGATACAAGTAACTGTTGCTACGTAAACAACTAGGGAATTGCATAGGGAATGTTAGCGCATTAGACAATGCAATTTTACAGTCAACTATGCTAGATTCCCAGACCACTCTATAAAAAAACAGAATTTGTGGAAAGTGACACAAAATAGCAAGACCTGGGACTACACGAAGGGGAGGCTGCAGCTACCAGTTATGTAAAATAAGGGCCTGTGCACTTCGGCACCGTCAAAGGAATTGATGAAAGACTAAAACTGATTAGTGCCCATATGTTGTACCCTTAATCTAGACACAGATTACCCTCCATAAAAAAACTTTATGTACTGTAAAAATGCTTATGACTAATTGGAAGCTGATAGGAAGGACAATGTGGTGACTGTAGACTACTATAAAGAAAAAGTCATCAGTTTCAGTGTTTGCAGTTAAAATACACCAAGAGAGAACCATTTGGGAATTTTCCTTCTGCAAGAACACCACACACCCTGTTATACAATATCTTAGTTAATAGGTTCCTCCACACAAACATTTAGTTATGAAATGCAGGAGGTAAATGCCATAAAAAGAATGCAGTAGCCCAGGTGATTTAGATCAGGGTTTCTCAACAATGCTCTTATTCTTATTCTGTACCCCCCTTAAGTTTCTGAAAATTTTCCAAGTACCATCTCCCCAAATGTCTGTAAATGCTTAATCCAAACCCTATGTGATTTTTGTAGTATACAGTTTGCTATTTACTGTCAGAGAGGCCTGTTATTTTAAGCACCATTTAAACATAGTTATCTCTCTTTTGAATCTGTGTGAGGTACCCCTGGGGGCACACATACCATAGATCTAGAACAAATACATATGCAATATACATTTTGAGGTAAATTGTAATGAACAAATATTCAGATTTGATCAAGTTTTGTAACAGAGTGGGTAATCTCTGGCCAGCAGTAGAAAGAACATATACTGTATTTTCTCAGAACCCAATTACCACTTTATAAGACATCAACCAAACAAAATATTTCAACTTGTTGTGTAATATGTTAAGGAATACTGATCAAAGCTATAGCAGAGCTATAAACCGTGCAATGAACAGGGCTGAGTACAATAAGAGAAAGGTACTTTCCCTGCCGGGCCAAAAATGAAGACTATACAGTCCAACCACAGGTTTACAAGACATACTAAACCGATAATGTAGAATTTTATTGTCATCATGAACAACCAATGCATAATCTAGTTTCAGCTACTGAAGTTTAAGTGAAGCTTTCTACAATTTCTCTTCCATTGACTGAATTTGAGGCCTGCACTGTATTTGTAGTGTACACTATGGTGTGTCAGTGCTCGTCAGGGGAGACTCGGGTTCACTTGAATCAATAGAGTGTACCTCAGCATGAACAAAAGTGAAATGAATTCACAAACCTTATGAAAATAAAAATGTCCACTGAACTGCATTTGAAAGCATGAGAAAGGGTCACATATTTGGGATCTCTGTGTTTGGGTCTCAATAGTGTATAGAACAGCATCAAAAATGAAAATAAATTTACAAACGTTGTCAAAATAAAACCTGATGCACCTTCTGAAAAGAGGTCCTGCACGCTCATGTATGGCTATACCAGCTAAACTGATCCATTCTCAGCCCAATGTTAGACCCATAAAGTTAAAAAGTGATTGTCCCCAAGTGCTGTGTATTGTAGTTTATGAATGGTTATGTTTGTGAAGTAACTATCCCAGCTATCAAAGTGTATAAACTGATGAGGTAAGAAACTACAACAACCAACAGGGAAATCCAATTATCAAAAAAAGTGGTTAGTGATACAAAGTTGAAATGGTTAAGGGATGTGTGGCTGGAGGTGTACAAGTGATCCTGTCTATATGGTTACATGGTCTATATGGTTACTTGGGGAACTGGATACAGATTTTTTTTTCTCTTTTAAGTTAAATGCTTTTTACCAAGTTTTACAAAAAGCAAAGAAAACATATGAAATACAAGGGGGGAGGGTACAGAAATAAAAGAGATGGGGAAGGGGGGGGTAATATTATGGGAAGAAGAGTATGCAAAAAACAACATTATTTAATAATGTTACCCTTACTTCAATAGGGTAAGGGTGGGAATAGTGGAACAGGTTGTGAACTCAGAAAATATATATATATATATATATATATATATATATATATATATATATATATATATATATATATATATATATATATATATATATATATATATATATATATCCCCCATGGGGTACTTAGCGTTTTTAAAAACAGAGAAGAGGATCCTGAGGGGAGAAGTCAGCAGGGCCCTGTCAGTCTGTGTCTGATTGAGTCGCCGCCCAGTCCTGTCAGGTAGAAAAGGGCGGGAAGATCTCCCTCCTCGGGATCTTCCACTGAGCAGCCGGCAGTCTTAAACTACCTCCGGCTGTCTTCTTTGTCATAAATAAAACCTCGGACAGTTCAGTCCTGTGAGCATATATGGTGGCTCTCCTATTGCTCACTGGGGACTCCTTCCACATCCACAACACCTCCTGCGGCTATAGAGATCCAAGCCCCCCCTCCGCCTCAGCGGGGGACTTGGTATCTCCCAACCTGTCCGGTCCTCAGACGGAGTGCAACACTCTCTGCCTTATGGCAGTGTCGGACCCCCCGGGACAGAGTGATGACAGGCGCTTAGCGCTGTGACCGCTCACTAAATACCACACATATCCTGTACTTTCTTCTTTTTTTTTTTCTTCTTTTTTTTTTTAAAAAAAACCTTCTTTCTTCTTAAAGGAACGGAACTTTGTTCCATTATAAATATCTATGAGGAAAAAATTTTTAACATTAAAACCTCACCTACACTCATTTGAAAGCTAATAAAAAATAATAAAATCTAACACTAAACAGCAGGTACTACTAAGCAGTACCAAACGCAGCCCAACTCCTTGGGCACTTAGACATAACTGAGGTGGATGGGGTTGCAGAGGGGAGGATTCAGCAGCAAGTTTAGTTCTTAACTGTTTAAGTGCCAACTCAAACGCCCTCAGACAACCCCAAGGTAGCAGTGTCCCCCGCAATGGATGATGAAGAAATAAAAGAGGAGGGGAAGGGGGGTGGATAACATTATGGGAACAAGAGTATGCAAAAAAGAACATTAGATGAACAGCAAGAGATCATCGCAGCTGAACAGGGAACATGTTAAACAAAAAAAATAAAAGGCCAGAGACATTGTGCATCAAAAGGGAAAGGGGGAGAGGGGGGAAGGGGAGAAGTCACTGTTCGAAGAAGAGAATAATAAGAGAGAAATAAGAGACATCAGATCAATAGAGTAGAAGTCCCATAGTAACCGGTCCAAGGACTCCAAATGTAGGAGAATTTATTGGGGGTGTGATGGAAGATGCTCTAGATAGATTCCATGATACACTTGCCAAACATGGTTAATGGAAAGTGGCTGTGGGTTTTTCAAGGAGAGAACAATTTCACAATTTGTGGTGATAAAAGTATGCATTAAAAGCTTCTGGGTAGGTTTAGGGACATCAGAAACATGACTGAGTAATAAAGAATAGGAAAGTGAATCAGGAATGTCTACTTGGCTTATATTGGTTAACAAGTGATAATTAGCTTTCAAGAGAGGAACCAGCTTTGGGCAGAGCCACCAAATGTGAGACACAGTACCAGTGTGACCACAGATGCCAGCAGAGTAGGGAAGAGGTCAAGAACAACATGGAGACTGTGTGGGACCAGTTACTAACGATAGAAGATTTTCCGAGCATTCTTGCTAATTTTCACACAAATTGAACTTTTAGACAAGACGGTATCCCACTCCTCGGGGCCAAACATTTCTCCCACATCCACCTCCCATCTTGAGTTTTTCTTTAGGGGGTCGTTCATATTTTAGAATAGGTGGCAAAAAGTGGAGATGAGCCCCCTAGAAAAGGATCTCAGAGTGAAACTAATGGGGAGGTTACGTGGACATCAGGACGGGGACGTCTTGACAGTGTCAAAGAAATGGTGAAGCTGAAGATATTGATAAAAAAACAGCAGGAAGAAATGTGGAGCCTTGTCCGTATGTCGGCAAAGGGTGGGGAATGATTGGGTAGAAGCCAGGTCATTAAGAAATGTAACTGTCATGTCGGGTCCATTCTGGGCAAGGGGAAAAGGAGGTGTTATACCAGAGGGGAGTCATGCACCATGCATTGGAAGCAAGGTCATAAGCAGCAACAGTGTGGGTCCAAATAGCTACAGAAAATGCCACTGGGGAAGGTAGTTAAGATGTAGAGGGTCGAGGGGAAGGCTGACAAATTTAACCTGGGGGGGCAAGATTCAAGTCAGCAGGCTATTAGGAACATTTTAAAGGAAACAAATGCAGGTGACCCAGCCCAACGTAGCCCACTATGGTACTGGCCCAGGCGACAGATGACCCCCCCCACCCAGCCCCTGAGAGGGTCTATGTTGAGGTTTGAGCCAAAGGTGAGATGAAGGGTAATAAGTGTTGGAGATGGCGGCCTCAATGTCAACCCAAACCCGGGACCCAGGAGGAAAGTGGAGAATTGGGTGATGCTGGACACATTTCTACACCACAGAGAAGATCAATGTGTCCATGTGGTTAAGGGGAACTGGGCTATAGGTGCGAAAAAAAAAAAATGTTAACTTTTAAAAGAGGAGGGCACTAATTTGTAGATTTCACGGGGGCGACAATTATCCCATCTCTGACCCGACTAATCTGCCTCATTGAACAGTCCGATTCCATTTAATCTGGTCACTTTCGTGTTGTAGATGTTCTACAAAGGTAACATTAATGAATGAGCATCAAAACTATAATTAAAGGTTTTTTTTGTTTTTAAAGTGCAAATAATATTAAATTTTACACAAAATAAAAAATATTTTTGCATTTGATAGCTTGTTTGTAATCTCAAGTAACAAGATTTTATGTTTGGTGGACCATTTATTAATTGTGTATAGATTATGTTTAGATTACAGCTTGAAAACATACAATACTTTTTGCTAATGATCTCTGTACTAATGGGCATATGAATTATATAAATCTCTTTAATACCAGACACCAGCTGTGTAATATCAACACATACAAATGATAATTACAAGACAAGGATATCCTTAAGAATTCGTGTGAATGCAGCACACTCATTTATATAAACAGATGGTTCAAAATGGTGTTTACAATTTTAAATGATGTCAATGTCATTAAATACAGTCAGTAAACAAACCAACAAAAAAAGGTCAATTTGTAATGGTATTTGTTTTACTCTTTGCTGTAAAAATACATATAGCATAAATAGAATATTAGATACAGTGCATCTGGAAAGTATTCACAGAGCTTCACTTTTTCCACATTTTGTTGTTATGTTACAGCCTTATTCCAAAATGGAATTCCTTTTTTCCCCTCAAAATTCTACACACAATATCCCATATTGACAACGTGAAAAGAGTTTTTGAAATTTCTGCATATTTATTAAAAATAAAAAAAAACTAAGAAAATCACATGTACTTTAAGTATTCACAGCCTTTGCCATGAAGCTCAAAATTGAGCTCAGGTGCATCCTGTTTCCACTGATCATCTTTGAGATGTTCCTACAGCTTAATTGGAGGCCACCTGTGGTAAATTCAGTTGATTGGACATGATTTGCAAAGGCATAGACCTGTCTATATAAGGTCCCATACTTGACAGTGCATGTCAGAGCACACACCAAGCATGAAGTCAAAGGAATTGTCTGTAGACCTCCGAGACAGAATTGTCTGGAGGCACAAAGAAGGGTACAGAAAAATATCTGCTTCTTTGAAGGTCCCAATGAGCACAGTGGCCTTCATTATCTGTAAAAGGAAGACTTTCGGAAACACCAGGACTTTTCCTAGAGCTGGCCGGCTGTCTAATCTGAGTGATCGGGGGAGAAGGGCCCTAGTCAGGGAGGTGACCAAGAACCCGATGGTCATTCCTCTGTGGAGAGAGGAGAACCTTCCAGAAAGACAACCATCTCTGCAGCAATCCACCAATCTTGCCTGTATAGTAGAGTGGCCAGATGGAAGCCACTCCTTAGTAAAAAGCACATGGCAGGCTGCCTGCATGTTTGCCAAAATGCAGCTGAAGAACTCAGACAATGAGAAACAAAATAATCTGGTCTGATGAGACAAAGATTGAACTCTTTGGCATGAATGCCAGTTGTCTAGAGGAAACCAGGCACTGCTCATCACCAGGCCAATACCATCCCTACAGTGAAGCATGGTGGTGGCAGCATCATGCTGTGGGGATATTTTTCAGCGGCAGGAACTGGGAGACTAGTCAGGATAGAGGGAAAGATGAATGCAGCAATGTAGAGAGACAACCTGGATAAAAACCTGCTCCAGAGTGCTCTTGACCTCAGACTGGAGCGACGGTTCATTTTTCAGCAGGACAATGACCCTAAGCACACAGCCAAGATATCAAAGGGGTGGCTTCAGGACAACTCTGTGAATGTCCTTGAGTGGCCCAGCCAGAGCCCAGACTTGAATCAGATTGATCTGGAGAGATCTGAAAATGGTTGTGCACCGACGCCTCCCATCCAACCTGATGGAGCTTGAGAGGTGCTGCAAAGAGGAATGGGTGAAACTGCCCAAAGATAAGAGTGGCGAGCTTGTGGCATCATATTCAAAAAGACTTGAAGCTGTAATTGCTGCCAAAGGTGCATCAACAAAGTATTGAGCAAAGGCTGTGAATACTTATGTTCATGTGATTTCTTAGATTTTTGTTTTTAATAAATTTGCAAAAATCTCCCAAAAACTTTTTCAAGTGGTCATTATCGGATATTGTGTGCAGAATTTTGAGGGAAAAAAGGAATTTGTTCCATTTTGGAATAAGGCTGTTACATAACATTATGTGGAAAAAGTGAAGCGCTGTAAATACTTTCCGGATGCACTGTATAGAGCAACAATGCAAGGAGAGAATTATAGCATCTTATGAGCCTGAACTCACTTCTCCCTGAAGGTCTCCTTCTCTTGTTCACTCCACATGTTCATGACCTGCCGCTCTTTATACACTTTCATGGGATCATCCATTAGACCATTCATATTGATGAACTTTATGCGCTGTTGCTCTGCATCAAACAGCATAGGGGGTATGACTGCCAACTGACGCATCTGTTTCTCCAGGTTCTACAGAAAAGCCACATTAGAAGTGACCACACAGTGACCGAAAGAAGATCATGTATCATTCACCAATACAATAAAGTGCATAACAAATTTAGATGTTCACTTTCAATATACACAACACACATTGGCCATTTACGAAGCGCAATACAAAATGCCCAGACAGTCCTCAGCGCACACATGTCTGCAAACTAGAAGTGCACCTAGATTTGTGAGATGGCAGAGTAATACGAAGAGGTGCACTGTTCAAACGTGTCCAACCTCCTGCCACCTTAGAACAGCCTGCTTCATATTATATATATATATATATATATATGTGCTTTTTGTTACATTGCTTGGAGTGCTTCTATGAAGTGCAACACAAAGGTGCAAAATGGATTCTACTAAAACTATAGGATGAGATGTGAAGACACTGAGCTAGTGTAAAAGCCCTCTTGGGGAGTTCTGCTCCCCTCCACACTGCAAGGAACACCCCTAAGAACAGCCCCATTACCATGCTGGAAATGAGGATGTATACGGTGGTAGGGCCATACCGCCACTTCTCTTACTGCCTTCATTGTAAAACTATCAAATACCATTTACTTACACTGCCATTGCATTTTTCATACCGCCACTTCTAAATTTCCACTTCAACCATTGGTTAGAATAGATTGTAAGCTCTCACGAGCAGTTTCCTATTGCCTCGTGGTTTCCTGCCTTCACTTTCCTATGAACCTGCGCATCAATTTCTAGCACCTTTTACCTGGTCTTCTAGTCCTCACCTTCAGTTACTCTGCCCTGTGCCCCATACTTCCGAGCACAGACCTGCATCATGTTGGTATGCTCCGTGTTTTGTCCCCTCCCCTTCTCCGCACCCACTGTTTCTGTTTTGTTCATCATGTAATTGGTAGTTGTTCTGCCCTACTATGTAATGGTCATATGCTTTGTACTACGTATATCTATGCTGTTTATTGTGTCATTTGATCTTATTTACTCTTCTCTCCATCGCACGGTGCTGCAGACCCTTTGTGGCTCTTTATGAATAAATGTTAATAAAATAATATCTCAGCAAAATGAAATTAATCTTTACATGCTCAGCAAAAGTATGCTCACTGGTGCGCCTACCCCGTAAGCTGCAACAAACTCACTCCACCCGACTCCTCACCTTGGTCTATGCAAACTTCTACTGTTCGGCAGATGTCATCTTGATTCGTAAACCTGTGTTTCAGCAAAAATGTAGATGCACTTGTAGAAAACAAGGCGCGTGGTAGGACCAAATCTGATTTTGCACTGCGACTCGGCCATCTTTGTATTACAGTGATTTTACAGTATATGTACAAGTAATCAGAGGTTTACATACAGCCATGATCAAATTCATTTTGTACAATATACTAAAATTATAGAGCACATACAAATTGTAGGACCAGACACGGAGTTAGAAACATCTTGTGGTTATTAACAAGCTTTAACTATTAATAAATAAAGGTCACTAAACTTATTAAAAAGATGTCTAATAAGAGGGTTACTAATAACCTTCAAAGATGTATGCTGTGCCGCTGAGTGTGGGCTATTGCTTTCTGGTATCAGTAATTTCAGACAGTCTAAGAGTGCTTATCCACTGGTGTTCAAATGCTGCATCCGATTTGTGTTTTTAACACAAGTACAATGCAGGTAAATGCATCTTAAAACAAAACCCCATTCTATCTTGTGTCCATGGTTCCCGCTTGATATAGGTATCCCCTCGCCAGGCTGACGCTCTCCTCTCAGAAGGGCCCCCTGCTTTCAGAAGAGCAGAGCTGGGTGAACGGAAGGCTGCAGTGGAATCGCTGCTTTCTACCACAAATTTGGCCATGAGACACGGCGAGGTCGCATCCACTCCTGGATCCAGTCATTAGGCCTCATAAAATGTGTCCATATCAGTGGCCAATTTGGCCACATGTGAATGGACATATACAATCCCATGAGGTTCCATTATTGTGGAGAGCTTAATATATTTCAATAAAGTCCCCCCTTCAACACGCACAGGAATTTAGGCCAATTTGATCTAAATTGGCTGACAAAATAGAAATTGGGAACCCATTTATTATAGACTGATTTGGGCAGATATATAACTGGATATATTATTTTTAAAGGGGTGTCCACAGTTCTTGTTTGACTAAACCGGAGTCACACACACCTGAGAAAATATCTCCATCTGTTTCACTGAATGGGTACCAGGAGTCAATCACTTTATAGCACAAATAAAATGTTATCACGCAAAGATGTCAAACCAGGAGTTAAAATAGAACATGTTTTATTTTTAAGTGGAATCAGGCAAATTTGAAGCTCTGAATGACAATTTAGCATAAATATTGTTGCATCACAAAATATATATAATTGTATTTGTCTATACATCTTTGTAAAACAAGATCAACCTATAATAATATTTTTTTTAAATATTACCAGTGTTTACAACCATTTTAGAATTAAATGCTTTGTCAAATTTATCCTACCTGTTTAGTCTCAGCATTCTGTAGCGAGGACTCACCAAGCCCACCAACCATCATAACGTCTCTAATCGCTGGCTGACAAAGTTGGTGAGGGATATCAAAGGAAGCGTCTGATTAGACATTTAGCCCAGCAACTGACAGAATAATTGTGTTAAAAAGTGGGGGGGTTGCCAAAAATCAAATGAAGGAAAGTTTATTTCAAATCAATTTAATTATAGGATCTTGAAGGAGATTTTTCTGCTTGGGCTGTTTAGAGGCCCTGTTATTTTGGCAGGAAAGAATGTGTTATTTAGGACAGCAGCAGTATAGTACCACCTATATATACTGTACCAGTAGATTCCAGTATTGGGCATTGCAGCAGATTAAATAAAGCGGAAGGAATCCTTACCTCCTGTTCTGAGAGGCCGTCAATAATTTCTGACACTTCATGCTCACTGCGTGCAGCAGATAAGGACAGACCGCTTCCCCTCTGTCCTACCCTGCTGAGAGATGGAATTGAAATGTTCAACCAAGTGTTGTGATGCACAAGCGAGGTGTATGGATGAGCGATTTAACTTCGCCACAGCAGACACTCATAGGACACTTGATACTCAGGACTCTCATTGGGTGTAACAATACTTATAAGCTCATGTTATTCATCCAATGTGACATGATTTCATACAAGGAGTGGTGCTAAGCAATAAAACATCAGCACACAACACATACAAAGGACAAAAAGGAGAAAGGAATGGCTTACAGAGAAGTTGTCTTCTACATCACATATTTCAGCTTTGTTATATTCCTGCATCATT
Source organism: Mixophyes fleayi (assembly GCF_038048845.1). Classification (NCBI taxonomy): domain Eukaryota; kingdom Metazoa; phylum Chordata; class Amphibia; order Anura; family Limnodynastidae; genus Mixophyes; species Mixophyes fleayi. The sequence goes on along the minus strand of NC_134402.1, from coordinate 353,664,603 downwards.
ATACATTGGGGTTAGTGACCGACAGACAATGAAAGGAAATTTAGACACTCGCACTAACCTCAAGTGAACGGCTGATTGTCTGCTACAGAATGACACTTTGTTAGCGAATAACCCCACCAAGTCACCTCTTTCAGCACTAAGGGGTAAAGGTAACAAGGCTTACACACTCAATATTTGCCTCCAGATAGCTGCTTTGTATGGCCGTCTATTAGTGGGCATGGAGGGAAACTGCACGGATCCTAGGTGTGCATAAATGGTAATTAAATTCATCTATACCATGAGATTTGTGGCGCTGCTCCCATTCCTTTGTGTCAAACTACTCTGTCACATCTGATGTGGCAGGGCTGCATAGTATGTAGTAACACAATATTATGTATGGCGCTGCTGTGTTCCAAAAACATGGTTATGTACATTCTGCAGGGGGCAGAGATGTTATCTGCATATTTGCTAATACTGCAGACATCAGCAGTTTGAAAGTTAATTGCATACCAATATTCTTCTTTTTCAGTCTTTGCTCTCACTGCAATGACTGCAAATCGAAAAAGATCTGTTCCTGGAGACAAACATACATATACAGAGCGCGTATATATGGCGCACATGTTGGGATCTTTTCTGGTCTGAAACCCTGTTACTGTCAGTATTCGATTTCTACTCAATACAGCACTTATACATAACAGTTTATATAGTGGCTATAATAATAAATAATCAGATTAGTCACTATAATGGCAGTTACATGCACCAAAGATACTGTGGTTATACATATACATGCGCACACACACATACATGCGCGCACACACACATGCTCACGCACATACACATGCGCACACACATACACATGCGCACACACATACACATGCGCACACACATACACATGCGCACACACATACACATGCGCACACACATACACATTTTCCACTAACCTTTGCATGCGTTCCTGAAGCTCCCTCTGTTTGCGGATCTCGGGAAACTGCTTCTCATAGTATTCCCTTATCTTGCTCTCTTTTGCTCGTCTGCGCGGGTTATTTTCAATACGTTCCACCTTTTTCTCCCAGGCCTCCATCAACTGGTCATAACGCTGGCAGAGTTTTTGTTCCTGAATCAGAAACAGATCTGTTGGAACATGCTGATCTTCAACTTCATCCGAAACAATACATAGTCACAAATCATAAAAAAAAAAAAATAATCAGAATTCATATATACGACACCCATATATCCACAATTCAATCCATCCTAAATGCTGCTGCAAGACTGATCTTCCTCTCTCACTGCTGAACCACTTTGCAAATCCCTACACTGGTTCCCTGTGTCCTCCAAAATCAAATTCAAATTACTCACCCTTACCTACAAAGCCCTCATTAACAACATCCCTGCATACATCTCAAATAAAAATACTCTCCCCCACCCTCTTAGATCTACCGCTGACCTGCGCCTTGTCTCTTCTCCGATAACGACCTCTCACTCCCGCCTACAAGAATTCTCCTGTGCTGGTCCCCACTTATGGAATTCCCTACCGCGCTCAGACTTTTCCACAGTCTTCAAATCTTTAGACTATTCACACTAATGCACCCTCAACTATCCCAATCTACACTCTAAGCCACACTCACTCCTCTTGTTTCAGCTGTGCCCTCTTCCACTTAGAACGTAAGCCTGCTAATGAGCATGGTCCTCCATACCCTTTGTTTTCACGTCTCCATTCATTTTGTCTGTCATTGTCTTCCCTACTGTATGACACTGCGGAGCGCTGTGATGCCTTACAAATCTACGATAATATTATTTACATGCTTGCAAGCTGCACTCCCTCCAGTCATTAACTGGTGGCTAACCACTTTGCAGGATTCAAATACTCTTTGCCTACATTACGCTACATGGCATATATCCCTGTACTAAATAGTGGAGGCAATTGAGTGAAGACTGTATTACCACATGAAGCCCGATAAATATTTGATTTCCAAACAGTAGCCCCAAAAGAGGTATTGATTTCAGTATATAATGTTTTCATTTATATAAAAGGAAGAATAAACATTTACTAAATTTTCAGGATGCTGAATGCTTTACTGTTGTTTATTTTGAAGGTTATAGCAGAATAGTAGCAGCCAAGTACTATCTAATTGATGTGATTATAGTTATATAGCTAATGCACCATCACAACTATCCCAAATCTCCACTCGCTCCTCTTGTTTCAACTGTGCTCTCTTCTAATTAGAATATAAGCTGTCTAATGAGCAGGGCCCTCCCTACCCTTTGTCTTCAGGTCTGCATTTATTTTGTCTACCTTCCATGTGCCCGTTTCATGTACTTCTGGTTTCCCCACAGTCTGGCGCTGTGGTGCCTTATAAATCATCAATAAGTAAAAAATTTTTAAAAAGTGCTATTTTTGGGATGCAATGTTTATTACTCTACTGGTAGCAGTGTTTCAGGGTTTACACAGCAACTAAAAAAAACGGGTTGTAGGCATGTGATAAAAATAAAACAGGTGGACCTCCGCCATTCCTAATGTTACGGAAGTGATTGGGTGGCCGCACAAATAACTATAGGTTGGACATAAATAGGAGAGGTCTGTCCAAATTATACTTTTTTATTATTTCTTCATTCAAAAATTAGTTTGGGTCACTAAGGTTACTTTGGTAAAAGGATTACGTTTAGCAGTGTAATTAAAAAAGGAATTTCTTATAAAGAGACTGTAAAGAAAGAAAGTAGCAAAGCAAAGAAGGAAAAAGGGAAGAAAGTCAATGGAGTGGTTTTATGTAACAAGAATATGTTAGAATTGTATTAAAAACGATAGGCTTGTAAGTCACTACATTTATTATACTTGTATTGCTAAAAAATGTTTCACAAAGAGTAATACATTTCTGGTTTCCATTATTTATGGCCAAGAACAGTGATGCTTTGGTCTTTCCAGAAATGTACAGGATTGTCAATGAAACACACTCATTGCACTGAAAGGCAGGTTACCAGTTATAAGAACCATTCTTCCAGAAGTGTAGTCCCCACTGGAGAACGTTGTCTGACTACACAGCAATCAATGAGGTATTGTTTCAATTAGTAGGACTGGGCTGGGAGGAAAACATTATTACAGAGTATGCAACAGCACTCCAAGACCATCTGCGTGATCTACAATCAAATACATAAATAGGAATATAAGAACACCTCACATAAAGTACAAGGAAGAGCAATGCTTAAGCTCTTATTGTACAGCTTACATGAAGATTCACATTCAGAAAACTGTTGTGATCCCAACACAGGAGCCGGAGTTCAAGCGTTGAGTAGTCCCATATTCTAGTTATCTGGGCATTTTGTACACTACCATGCCCTGAGAGCAATTTAAATATCTATAGGAAATTGTGTGAGCATAAAGAAAAATCATTGGTTATACACAGAATAAGGTACTAATCTACTCACACTGGGCCTGATTAAATTTTCATACATAAGCCCATTTGCGTGTCGTATCGCACGTGAAATAGTTCTGCCCTTGCTCAGAAACGTACCTTACGTCAATGAACGCAATTGCATGCAAATCATGGCCGATCACAAATGACAACTGCCTACAACTTGAAAGATGGAATTGAGATGGGAATTGGCAGACGGACATGGACAATGTACAGTATGGCTGTACAGAGGCTACGCATTACTCAGACGGAGTAGATACAAGCACCGAGTATCTTAAGCACGCTTGGTTTCAGACTTGGCACTTACACCTGCCCAGTAACTGGTGCAAATGATGACCGATAGTGATGACTGGCACGGCATAGTCATATGTTTGGAAAAGTACACATGTGTGTGCCACTGGCTACCACAGAAAATGCATATGCAAGAAAGATATACCAGTGTTTCTTAAACCTGGCCATTTGGACCCATAACAGTGCATGTTTTCCATATCTCTTTGCTTTAGCACAGGTGTAAGCATTACCGACTGACAGATCAACAGGTGCTATAATTATTTCCCTGGTCATCTGGAAAACATGCACTGTTAGGAGTCCTGAGGACTGGGTTTGAGAAACACCGAGATAGACGATAAAAACTGATGTGAATGAGTTCTCTGTGCAGCGCTGCGGAATCAGTGGCGCTATATAAATAAATGATGATGAAAAACGCATGTATGTACAGGACACATTGAGAACATCTGGATGCATTTAATGTAAAAAAAATACAATAACATTTTTTTTTTTTTACTTTTTCTTAAACCAACCATATATCTATTAATGATTATGTTGTTTAGAATTGTTCCATTTATTTTATAATGTCTTTTGGATGCGTACTATTGTGACCTTATACTGCACATATGGACGTGCGTACACTGCAGTCTGTTCTGTCTGTCTACGGAAGGCAAGTATTGTTTAGGCAGAGCATATTTCCACTCAGGTTCAAATGGCAACGCATCCTGAGATCCGCTTGGATTTGAATACGGTTGGAACTTCGCTCAAGTTCTGTGTTCTTTTTGAAACCGCAACTTGCACGTAAGTTGTTCCAATTTGGAATCAAGCGCATTGTGTCTATACTTGTGGATTTTGTGCATTCTTTTATAAGTAAACTAGTTAATTTACAATAAAAAAAGCCTACACCAAATTATGTGCCCAGCACTACATTCGTTTTCAATCCATATTTGTGGATGAAGATTTAAAAGGTGACTGAACAAAAAAAAAAATGAATGCAAAACTGAAAATGACTGGTTTAGGTAAAAAATTAACAAAAAAAACTATTAATAAAAAAAAAAAAAAGTAAAAAAGCACGAGCAGCACTGCCAGACCACATTTAAATTGAAGCTGAAATTAAGAGATATTACCATATTGATAGCTTCATTGTACTTTATTTTTAACCGTTTCTGCCAGTACAGAGCTTCCTCTTTATAAATGCTGCTCTCACCAATTACAACCTGCATCTGATTTTACCCTACTGTAAAAAGAACACGAGTCAACAGAGTATAGGAATAATTGCCAAGTCTGACAATATTACAGTTTATTTACATATAAAACTTGAGGACCAGGAAAACCCATATCATGTTATTCATTAACCATTGCGGTTTTCTGTGTTTTAATGCATGATAAAATGTTAACCTGGAAAATAATAGGCAGTGTAAATCATTCTGAAAAATGACACAATGACAATGGAAACGGGCTGTAAAACAACAATGTGCAGTAAATAAATAGAACGATGGAGGTATTTACAGCATACTGAAAAACGATGAAATGTATATAGATGTGTGTTAGATAGAAATGGGTAGAACGTCACAGCTCCTAATGTCACGCAAGTGATTGGGTTTCTGGACATACAAAATGAGAGTCAGGCTCCACTCAAAAACGAATATATCAGAAATCAGAAATGAAGAGGATGTCAGAGTAAGAAAAAAATAACAGGAGATGAGACATGAGGTAATGTCTTCTAGTAGGAATGGATTAGGTAAGGCAGCATGAACTTTACTAGGTCTAAAGGATATTTTCTGTACATATTTACAAGTGTTCCAATATAAAACAACATGGTGAAAATGAAGTGCATATAAAACAAAAACCCATAGTCTTTCTTGTACAATGCTTGGTAATGACATATAGCCGGCACATACAAAAAACCATCTTAATTTAATTGTACAGCTGCAGCCTTATTCTCTCCATTGACGCACTACACCACTGTGTCATCAGGGGCTAGAAAGACGTCACTTTCCCTATATTGGTGACTTCCATATATGTTCTGCTTTTAGGACTGTTTATTTGTAGTTCTAGAATTGGATTCAATGTTAAACTACTACTAATTAAAACAATTTGTTGATTGTGTCTATGTTGCTCCTACTGACAGTATTTACTTTTTGTTATAAAAATCCTACAACACTATTATGACTGTGCTATATGTCTTATTGTCTAGTACAGCCTATATCATCTTAGCAGAGTGTCTGCAGGGCATAGTGAACAGGTACAATGCCAGGGAGAGGAGACAGATTTGGTGTTACTGGTGTAATCATAGGGTAAAGGCAATCGGACACCACCAGTTTTTATAGCATTTACCATGTGTCAACGGTTGGGATAACCCAACATGTTTGATAATTACTTACCAAACTGAATAGTTGAATTCACCTGTTAATCATTATGTGGCTGTCTGGACAACCAGAATTGAGAATGTCTGTTCTAGGTATCATGGTGCATTTTCCCATGAGCAGCCTATGACTGCCAGATAAACATTTTTACTGCATGTGTCCCCTTTTTACATTGAAATAATTCAGCTGCATGCCTAAATTTACCACTATCTATGTAGTGTAAACTGCTGATCCCAAACACTCAGGGTGCATTGCTGAAAACTGGAACACATGTAATAAGTGTAGCCAGGTGCTCTTAGAAGCACATTTATAAAAACTCACAAATGGAGACCTCAACTTTCCTGTTTAGGTCTGACCCAATGCAGAAAGGGTGTATAACCTAAGCGGTTACAAAAATAGTGTTCCTAGCCCAGCTCCAATTATGTCCCACCTAGTGCACTTTTGCTGTGATGTGTAAGGAGTAATTTAATTTACAAACCCGCTTTATATACGGTGCCTATTTCGTGTACTCATGCCACATGTGCAATAGAAATATATGATCCCAGAAACAATATAGATTATAGGGCAGGTAAATAAAGGGATTACATGCTTCATTTTCTAACTGCAAACACCATTGGCTGCAAGTCCCTTACCCATCGTTATAATAAAAACTCATGAACAGTTCTTTAATAGGTATAGCAGAGAGGTAATGTGTGCAAAATAATATATTTAACCAGGAATAAATCATAATTCACATATTTTCCAAACACTCTTTTTAAGAGGAAATCTGCCATCAGAAATTCAACACAGTCCAGGGGGCAGATCAGATCAAATAAAAGATTTTAGGACAGTTGGTAAGTATAATACAAAAAAACAACAATACTAAACAGAACACTTTTATAAAATATATACAACTATTTCTATCAGACTTCCTTCCTGCGTGTAAGTCAATTATTTGTACATGCATACAAAGTGGTTTTCATTGCCCTCTAATACGACAATGCTGGTTCCTAAATCCAATTATACTTAATGTAGCAAGTACAACAAACCGTTTTATAATCTGGATGGCGGGGCAATGAATACTCCACAGTGTTATTATAATAATGTTACAGATGTAGACACTTAAGTTTAAAATAATAATGCAATAATAGAAAATATTAAGAAAAACTTTTTGGGGTTGATCTTTTACCGTCGGTCAAGGCCCACTACAATCTTTGCTGCCAAATTATATTTTGTCATTAATGTAAGGCACAAAATGGGCAAAATAGGCGCATCAAGTGGTACTGAAACAAAAACTATAACATCAGAGAGCAGTGCTGGAAGGTTTCCATAATGCCAAAAGAATTTTAGGAAGTAGAACGGTTTCTTTCAAATACACACCTTGTGTGTCATAGTATTGTTTAGAGACTGGATAAATCAACTACAATCATCTCCATTTGGCTGGAAAACCCAGAAAGCGTGTGATTTACGCAGAACTAAAGCCTTTATTGTAAGTTACTTAACAGTTCCAGAGAAATACAACTAGTGACAAATATAAAAAGACAGAACGCAAAGTTCCGTAACTCATTTTACTACACATAGGCTAAAATGTATATCAGCAAACTGAAGGGGAAGGGGGGGGGGGGTGGAGCTGCTGGATAAAATAAAAAGTATTATTAAGGCTGGTTGTCCTTCAATGTCACAAGTGCAATCCTACATATAAGTGCTAGGCATTTGATATGTGACTCACATGCCATATACCCACAGTTGATATGCACTGTGCGCATTATCATAACCAGTGGTTTAGATTAATCTCCACCACAGTGGTAAACAATTACCATTGCTTTGGTGTGTCATTTGAAAACTGTTGCCCATTTGTTTCATTGGAATTTCCACATGTAGCGCACAACTCCTTTGAAATTAATGAGCTAAAGAAATGAATAGGCCATTGAATTAAATTCCAAAAATACACCCTAGTAGATATATATATATAATGTTCTGACATGAACACTAGTGGATAAATGGTTAAAAAAAAAAGTTTAAAAAATGCAAATACATCTCCAGGAATGTACAACAATAGGAGGTGCCATCTTTCATTCTAAACTGTCAGAATACCTGTCTACATAGAGGGCCAATAGGAATGAAATACCAGCACAGGAAATAGGAGACAGATAAACAGCAATTAAATATTTTAATAAGTCTAATGAATGGCTAGAATGTGTGTCAGATCACTAACAACATTTTAAAAGCTAGTTGTATTTTCATACACTACACATTCATTACTAAATTTGTTGCTAAAATAAACTAGCGAATTTACTACCTGTGTCCTGACTTCCTACTGGCTCATGTTTTGATGGCTGCTGTGAATATATTGCTTTACAAAAGTAGGGGTCATTTAACATGACTGTATTAGGTGGAAAATTAAGGCACTTTATGGGGTATTCAATTAGCCGCGATATTCGAAGCAACATTGTGGCTGTACCACAATATCATGGATTTCCCCTCGCAACCCTATGGGGGCCCCCAAGAGAAATCCGCAATGTTGCAGTAACGTAAAGTGTCTTCGGGGCCGCTTGGTAGGCACTCCGCTCTTAATTGAATAGCCTCCTTTAAGTCATGGTCTATCCTGCATTAGACAAGTAAAAGCTCATTTTGGGTTGGTGTCTGTGGTTTAGTGCACATCTTTTGACTAAAAGCAATGTTAAGGAATGAGCCCTATTGGATATTTCGGAATACCATTTAGAAATAAATTTTGTTCTAAAGGAGTGCATAAGTCCTGAAAATGTAGACAGGCTCCGCAAATTAAAGTCTGAAGGGACGATAACTGTAAAAATGTCCAAAGCAGAATAGTCAATTCCAAACATAGCACAGAATAGGCAGTAAGCACATTGTTTGGTAGTGGGTAAACTCAGTAATCTGTGTTTGACACTGAGGAAAGAGGACAGCTCAGTCAAGAAGAGGGGGGGGGGCACCCAAGTGTGTGGTAGGTAAGCTCTAGGTGTGAGTAGGCCGCTGTTGGCTTTCTCTAAAGAGCCAGGGCAGACAAACTTGCTTAAAAGGGTCCGGCCTACTGTGGAGGTAGTAAGTGATATTTTACCTCCAAACACATAATATACCTTTTTTGTCTGCATTATATTTAGCTGGAAAAAATAGTTTTAAAATGTTCATCAGCCACATGGATATTCTCTGTTTGATTTGAAGGTGCTGGACATATGAAGTCAGCTGAGTCACAGTACAATTGGATGATTATAGATTGAAAAGACCGATAAACTGAACACATTACTTGCGCTATATAATAGAACTACTAACAACATTCACAAGTATATAGGGCAAAGTTTAGCAGGTTATCAGAATGGGGGGGGGGGAAACTTTGACAAGTTTGTAGTTATGGGGGAGACATTACATACACCAAACTTCCCATCAGTTATCACATGGACACCTCTTGGCCACCTTCTGCCGAAAACAGTTTGCCAACAGAGAATGATAAATAGCATAGACTCTGTATAAGATTACCAACACGTTTGCATCATTACACCATTCTACGATTACTCATATTCTCAAACTGCACAGAGCCGGATACTGGGCGCCAGTCAGCCATAGGCCACGTCAATTTCTTCAACAATCGCTGGGAATTCTCTTTATTATTACAGATTTATTATTCTTGTAAACTCCCTTGAAGTTTGTTTTACAAATGTTCTATAAAGTGTAGCCAGTATAATAGAAAAATATGTTCTAACATGAACACTGAAGCAGGTCGCGAAACACACCAATCCTTCAGCTTTTTTCTTATTACAGATTGATTTCCAACAGAAGGCCAATCATTTGTTAGTAAGAATAATTTGGTAATTTCCAGAGATAATTATCCTCTGACATCTTCTTAAAAAAAGGAATAGAAAAAAACAATAAATCACTTTTAATTGAATCTGAAGAACTTTCAAATAAAACCTCAACCGCTACAGACATTTTAGCCATAAACATGTTTAGAGACCCCCATACTTGTTCAGCTGAATATACACATGTGGTAAAGTGGCATATGCCAGCTACTAGGATTGCCAAATTTCTAGGGAAAATAAATAAATACTGCCCATCCTATCATTATTACATTTGAGCCCTATTAATAGTCCAATTTTTACTGGTCAGCAGGCAACCGTGCTGCTCACAGAAGCAATAATAAACTGTGTTAAGTCATTAGCAATAATTTGAGTACCATGGCTACATGCCATACTTGTCTTCCCTCCAGAGAGATTTTGAAAAGGAGATAATTATTTGAAGGAGCATATCTAAGAAATGTATACATAAAAGTTACTTAACTTGCTTTTGAAAGTAAAGAAAAAAAAAAAAAAAAAACTATGTGGGATTGTTACTTTAGCTGACCTTGGTTCACGCACTCCTGCTTGCAGACTATTGCCAACTAAACATGTGTTTTCTTACAGATAAGGCTCTTTATCTGTTCTCATGGCGGCAAATGACAGGCCCCTGGCAACAAGTTTTTCTAGTGATATTATATTATGAGCATAATTGTGAATGGGTGCAATGTTAAAACAACATCTACTAACCTGTATTTTTCATGAACTTCTGTTTTGCTTATATTAAAAGACCTAATCTGCCTTAGAATGCAAAAAAAAAAAATACATCTTCAGGTATTCAGCTTATAAATGAGTGTTCTGGCATAAAAAAAAAAGAAATGGTTTATTGTAACATGTTTCCCTTAATTGCACAGCGAAATTACATCTGTACTTGCCTTGCTGAATGCAGCTGGCTTGAGAAAAAATCCTTTATTTTCCCAGTAGTATGTGGTGATCCGTCAGAAAGGAGAGGTTACGCTTTTGTACTTTTAATTATTTCTACCTTGTATTTGCTGGATCAGCGTCTGTTCTTTCTTGCCTTGAAACATTAAGCTGTCCTTTGGCACCAAAACTATGTGCAGTCGGCACCTCAATCTGATGCTAATTAGCTTTTTCCATTTAACTATCAGTCCTCCATACTAATATTAAAATTAATAGAAGATGCCGACACACACACACAATTTTATTATGCTGTCGCCATTTGAAGACCCTCTCTCTCCCCCACGATTTCCACTAAGCCTCTGACCTTTGTTAACCAATGTTCAGGATACATTGTCTGAAGGTCGGTAGTCAGCATTGGTGACTCATTGCAACAATCTCCAGGAAAATGGCTATGGTTTAATAACACGCATTTCAGAAATAGTAATTAAAATGTACCCTACACCTTTATACAATGGAAACAGCGCCGGACAGGACATACAAGGTGGACAAAATAAACACAGACATGAACACTAAGAGTAAGGAGGCCCTGGTCATGAGAGATCACTTCTAATGTAGTCGGAAGAGGACGCTACTAAAACAAGACCACTGTGGCTCAAGAGTGGAGATTGGCACAGTTGTGAGGGTGCATTATTGTGGATTGTACAAGTGGGAGTAGGGTAAGCTCTAATAAAAAGATGTGTTTTCAGCATGTATAAAAGGATTGAAAGCTGTAGGAGTGTCTGATCAGCTGTGGTAGGGAGTGAGAGGTGGTTACCACAGACGAGGCACAGATCAGAGGTAGATTTGCAAAGTGGTGTGGCAGATGTGGAGTGGCGAGAAAGTAACTTTGCAGTCAGCAGCATGAAACCCAAAAAGTACATTTCCAATATAGTCTATGTTCCTTTAGACTGCCCGAACGTCAATCTCGTGGTACAGGAAGGATCTGCACTGGGTTCAGTGGCTGTTCACATGCCACAACACCAGATCCTTGCACACTGTGTGGTCCTTTACAAATGCACACTGTCAGGAAGTATTTATGAATGTGATGTATTTAGACAAACGTACCCACTGCTTGCGAGCATGATTCCTTCTTTTAAAATACAGTATGAGCTTCTTGCGCATCGTCTGGTTTCTAAAACAGACAGATCAAAACATTTCATTGGACAGAGACTAACAATAGCTATATTCCAACAGATTAAAAGATATTTGTCATTTTGCACATCACAGAAATACACTGCAAAGCCATAAGAAAGATACCATGGAAAGATCACTGCGTGGGGGTACCAATGTTTCTAAACATCAATATGAAGAGATGGTTGAATCTCTGCCAAAGGTATGTTGTTAAGTTAGAGAAAATAAAAACTACTAATATACATAGTGTATACTTTCACTTCACAGTCAAAAGACTACTGAAATACTGACAGCATGGCACACTTACATTTTAATATTTTCATGGTATTGCTTGGTGTCTGATGGCTGGTTGTACAATGGCTGCAAGGAAAATCAATACACAATTATCTACATCAAGTTGTTAGGCATTCCAGACATGAAAGACAATTTGTACAGGTGACAGTGCTTGATGCCCACCTGTGATAGGTGACAGATGTAACACTTTAGTTGCTATGTATGATGGATTTGACATACCAGTTCGACATGAGGTCCCAGGCCTTCCAGAATCCGATGAGCGGCTTCCGCTTTTTTCTGAAATATAAATGGACCCTGTTAAATCATCTGCCCTCTAATACAGTGATGTGACAGAACCTCATTACAAACGTCGTCCATGTGGGGAACCCAATAGGATGGACACCAATATCGCTAAATTACACTGGTATGTAATGTAGACAACAAGGCTATATTTCTGTATCTCAGAATAAACTCAAGAAATTAATACAATTCAAGTTCTGTGCTCAACTACCTGTTAATACTAATTTGTTTTATTTCATTTAGTTTCTATTGTTACTAACTTGAATCCATAAATATATGAAGAAAAATGGCTATATGGACATAAAGTTCACCAAAGAGGGTAAAGAAAGCAGTGGATTTATTACATTTCTGTAGTGGAGTCAGGCAGCCACCCAGTGGTTATCTGTCGTACTGCAACACTGGAATTATATACCAAATCTCCTGATTTATTACGGACCTTTTGTATTTATGCCAAGACAACAACTGCACACACAGATCTTGAATACTGAATCTTTAAAAAACAAAAAACACATTTTTTTCAGTATTCTAATATATAACATGAATGGCACTGCCTCATTTTTCTTTGGATATTACAACAAAAAAAGTATTTATTTAAATAACTTATTAGCCATACCACCACTTCTCCCACTGCTTTATTTGTAAAACTATCAAGTTCCACTCTCTCATTTTCCATAACGCCACTTCGACCCCTTGTTGTAACAATATATATGTTTAGGTTTTGGGCTTTTTGTACTGTAGCCAACAGACACTAATCCTAAACAGTACAACCTATAACTAAAAGTTACACTAATCACACTAGTATACTTTGCAGTTTATCAGAAAACAATTAAAAATGCAAAAACATTCTTACAAAAAAAAAAAAAAAATAGTACTCATTTGGAATGATAGGTTTACACGTACAAAAAGATACACTTATTACAAAGTGGCTGGATCTTAGAAGACTGCCACATAATTGCAATCAAACAAATGGACGGCATTGGCATCAAGGTTTATTTGTAGTAGAACATTGCTGCAATAACTCAATTCAGAGATGGCAGTTTGCCCACACAAACCCCATACTGTTATGACAAGCCCCAGTTATAAAGAGGTTTTTATTTTAATCACAAAGGAGAAGTTCTTAATTTACACAGGAAATTCCCAACTAGATTTACATGAACCATCTTTCAGGCTCTTAACATTTGTAAAAAATAATTAATATGATGTTTGAAATAAAAATAGTTACTCTAGTTCTAAAACGAACATTGTTATTGATTATATTACATGGAACAAACTTATTTGTTAGATTACATTTAAAACAATTTTTTTTTCGATTACAAAGTAAATATTGAAAATGTGGCATTCTTAAAAATGAAACTTTTTGACATTGTATTACAGTTTTGCAGTCACATATTCCATTAACTAAGGAAGATTTTAAAGAGGTTAATTATACTGCCAGATTCCATAGTATGGTAGAGATAACCCGGGAAATACTGTTAGTGTCTACAAGTCACTTATTACAAGGATAGCACTTAGTTTGTACAAAGTAACATTAGTCATAACCCTGGATATCTAATCAGGAGAGAAGTCTAATGCACTGGTAACCTCCTGCTAGGATTCAGAGTGCTCTGTATCGCTCTGCAAATACCCTGCCTTGTCCATGGGCCCCGTGGGATACCACTTATTGGTGTGACGATTAATATAAATGCAATAATTCACAGCTCAGCATGGGACAACCCACACAGCAATTCTAAAATGCTCAAGAAGTCATGTCAGTAAAGGACAATGAACACAACCTTTCAACTCACAATATCCTGAGGGACACATTTAAAGGTCATCTTCCAATGCCCTATTGAGAAGGTCTGATGAAAAACAAATATTGTGGCGGAAGACTTCCCTGTGGGTCTAATGCAGAACGCTGCTCGTCATAGCAGCAAATAGGATGCAGACAGCCTGTCACAGAAGCCATAAGACCTCTTTGTACATTGTAATAGTCATGAATGAGCCAAGTAGAATTATTACAGTATTTATTATTACTGATAAAGGAGGAACAACTGGGGTAAGCACAGGCTTTGTAAACAAAGTGTTGATTTACAAAAGACAATTTTCAAAGCATGGGAAAGAACAGCATTGGCTTATGTTATTACTACAGCAGATAGCGACGTTTCCCATAACTGATCGCCTTCACGCATGTTACTACAACAGACACACAATCACCACAGTAACCAATCATCTCACGTTTATGTACTGCAGGACGTTCTAGATCACAAACATTTGAATTCCCAACTGTTATTTGTATATTGTAATTACTATGTAAGGATGATCAGACTGATCAACAATATGCTTATAATGTAATAGTTTTGTATACAATCAGCATGCATTAATATAGCAAAAAAACATAAGCATTGTGAAAACATAAGTATTGTGTTTACACATTGCAGTGTTTCATGTAGAGCAAGTGCTGACAATCCCCATAGTTTTTGCAGATTTACCGCCTTTTAAAATTGTTTTTCTTATCAGGCTCATAAGAATTAGAGAGATTCAAGGAGGCAGCGCGTGAGATGTAACAGAGACAAAGCAATCTCCGCTGTCCTCAAATGAACCTCGCAGCACAATAAAAGGAGGGAGCTTACGATAACAGCCACCGTGAGACCCCAGTCTCCTACCTAGCAGGAGATACTATACAGAAGACCCACATACTTGCAGTTCCTCAGATGTGATGGAAGCAATGATCATCACTCATTAAAAAGATCTAGGGACCCTACTATACATAATATTTTATGTATGTATAATTCACATTAAACTGTACTTATAATGCATATCTGCATCTTCATAAAGAGTTCTGCATGTTAACCATCTAGATCCATATGTACTTAAATTATACAATGAAAGAGACCATCTAATAAATAAACAAAGACAAGGGTCACAATTTGTACAACAAAATGGACCTCATACAACCCCAGACTGGCAGCTCGGATCTGCAGAAACAATTAGAGACAACGCATCCACACACTGGGTCTAAATGCAGGCATTGTTTATCTATTGTAAAAGCCATCAATCAAGGATGAACTCAAAACCATAATAAAACTTAGTGGTAGAGTATTGCCACTAACAGCAGGCTTCAGTCTTACTATCACAGTACAACTTATTCAGTAAGAAGGTAAAAACACTTATTTTAACAAAATATGTGAAAGTCTATAATAGTGAGCAAAATAATATACATGAAATAACAGCATTAAATATAATAGAAATCCACCCAAAAAAGCTGTATATATGGGTCTTACAGCATTCTGAAGCGGGGGAAAGTCAGCGCTACTGTGAGTGGCTGGCTAGTGTCAAAGGTTACAAATGTTTTATACAGGTTGTAGATTGTTGGACTCAAACATAGTTCAGTGATGTCACAGCAAACATAATAGATAAATAATGCAGTTTAAACCCCCCACCCCCCCTGTCCTATATTAGATCAAATTTCTACCCTGTCTTAAATGCATGCCTCCAAATTTTTTAAGTCGGGGAATCGGTACAACATGCACACACTGCAGCTTTACTGTGTGCGGACTAGAATGGAAATGGTCAAGCATCAGTCTGTTGCAGCGCTTCCAGAAATGCTGGGCTGCCCATAGCTCCCTCCCCTAAACAGCCCTTCAATGCTACACAGCGTATCAGTGAATGGGACTTACTTTCCAACCTTTCAAGGGACAGATCAGGATGGTGAAACAGAGCTCTCAAATCGTGACTGCCCCACCTAAATCAAGACAGTTGGACGTCTGCTGAACAAGTGGAATATGGCTGCAGTGGTCCTGAGTTGACAGTACAGCTTTACAAAGCTGCAATAGTAGCAGTAAAATTGAAAAGGGAGAATATTTATGGAAACTATATTACAAAAGAAAAAATGCTCTATAGCCCATACCATCCAAAAAGAGTTTGCTTTTATATTCTAAACTGCACTTCAAACATGACAACTAAAATGTGATTAGTTGTTATGGGCAACACCAGCTTTTAAAACACATTTTTGTGCTCCCAGTGCATTATGCAAAAATGTCAGTGTTGATATTGTAATGGAAAAATACAGTTAACACCATGTGGTCGTGTCATTTTGGCAAGTTTAAAAGCCTACGTTAGTCTACGGAGCACTAGGACTGACATGTATAGCTCTGAGGTGTTCAAAGCTGTCCTGAAGAGCAAGCAACAGTTCATATTTTCAGGATATCGTAATCATACACGAGTGAGTTGATCTATTTGTCGGGGTCAGTAATTATCCCCTGTTTCTAGACAGAAATTCTGAAAACATGACCGGTTTGTAACACTTAAGGACTGGAATTGAGAACCTCTGATCTAAGCTATGTGATGCCATATTTGTATATGTTTTATAACACTACACTGACCATCTGTGGACATCCCTGCAAAACCTCTCATTCTCATAAGTTACATTTCACTTTTCTCAATTTCACATCCAACTTCCTAAAAATGTGTAGTCAATGATAAGTGTTAACATAAATCTGGTTGGCTACAACTAATAAAACTCCCCTCTTTTCTAGAGCCTAGCCTACTCCCACCTGACGCCCCAATCTCCGCTTTTAGTTACAGTTGCTCCTCTGGTCTCTGTTCTGCCTTTTTCAACTATATACCACGCTCTCACAAGCATGTTGTCATGACTGCACATATTTTGCTCATCTAGCATATCCCTGTTTTATGCATGCTCTGTTTTTCCCACTGTCCAGGACTGTACAGCACCGTACAAGTCAATTACAATAATAAATTATAAATTAGGTTTTTCTACATTGAAATGTATTACGTTTAGTAGGGTATATCTGCTCTCTTGTAAGTTCTATTATATGCATAACTTCTATTTGTGGATTTGTTTTCTATAATGTAAGTCAAAGATATTATATTATTAGACATTTATGTTAGTTGCCCTTGGATATGATGCAAAACTGCTCTGTAAATCCGGTGATACTTTATATCGCAAATTTAGTTGTGACCTTATTAAAAGCTACATGTTTTAAAGTACCTTCATTCAAACGGTTAATGATATATACCTCCCAAATGTGCAGATACTAGTGGTCTGTTCCATGACCCCCGCCCCCGTGTACATATTTGTCCTACGGGTTGGCAAGTTGAGAGGTGCACACCTGCCATTGTGACGTTGTACAACCCCTGTCCCAATTCCAGGATTTCAAATGTTAGGAGGTAGGATGATAGAATATAATAAAGCAGACTTAATTAACGGCATGGAGGGTTTAACATATTCAGATAAATGAGAGTCTGTCAAGTTTTGTTTACCTAAAACCTATTTAATACAGTGCTCCTGAATGGGTGCAGTATGCAGAAAGCGAGTGCCAGGACTGACGACTAATGAATGCTACTGACAGAGCTGCCCCACCGCTTCCCATCCGCTCCTCTTGGCAGCCTAATGATAGATGGGTTAGCGGGAGGTAGGAGAGGAACGCTGACGACAGAAGCACTGGCGGTACACAAATAGACTGAATTACTATATTCAAACAAAACACAGCTAGTTTCTTTAGTTAAAAAGATCTGATGATCAGATGAACAGTATGGAACCTGGCAGTCCCCTACACAAGACACAAAAATACTACATACATTATAGTACAAGATGTAATCCAGCATTAACAATTTTTGAAAATGAGAAATAAAATGAAAGATGTATTAGGACGTTAAAACTTAAAATTCTGGAGAAGTTTACTTATAACCACTAATATCAGAGTTACTACTACTACTCACCCTGTTCTCATCATATATAATCTGGACCAGGCTACGGTGCTTGGATTCCGTTGGTGGAGGGGAGATGGGCTTCTCAGGCTCTAATGGTTTGGCTGCTTCCTCCTCTAACTGTTGCTGGATGGAGGAGAACACAAACTACTTTATTTTCAGTTCATAAAACCCATTACAGAGGGTACACTGGAAAGAGTAAGTGGATGCAAATAAGTTTTATACCAACACAATGGATAGAGATTGCTCAGACAATACAACTCCATTCTCTGTGCTGAAGACAGGTCGCCTTCTTCCTGTAACGTTACTTACCTGATGGTAGTGTGTCTGCGGTCAGTTCTCAGAGTTTCTATCAGATTAAGTGTTTGAAAGCTCATAAAATTCAGCTCAGTTTATGAGGTGAATGAGGAAATGAAATCAAATTTTGATGGTCAGTACTGCATGAGGCCAGTGACAGTTGTTCTAATGTATTCAGTAAGAGTTATTTACAGATCACAGATCACAAGACATGCATGCTTTCAGCTTGTACTTCTCCGTGACATCAATCTGCATCTATATTTGTAGGTTTGTGGATACTCCAGAAAATGTGCATAGTGGAAACAATAAAATCTACAACCACTTTAGAACCAATCTTTTCATCAATTTAAAATTGTATCCAATATGAATATGTTTAGCCTCATTTGGGTCTTAAATCAATTAGCGCTATCTGGATTTATTTTTATTACATTGCTCAAAGTGAAGCAAAGTAAAGAAAGAAAGAAAAGTATTTTCTAGCAAAAATTCAACAAGAAGGTGCAAAATGTGTCCCAGTATTGACAGCAATATATGACCTGACAGAGAATACAAGTCTCTTTTGCAGGGAGGAAGAGACTGTACTGTTGTCCGTCATCAGGGGATGCCTTCCTTATTTACTTCCTATCCCGCAAAAAAAAATCATATCTTTTCACTTAAATGCAAAACTAGATGCACATGCCCCTGACCCGTCCAACCCCTCCCATCAGATGGTGCAAACTTTTGCACCCCTATATCTTGTCCCGTAAATCATGCACTTACCCGTAAAACCAGACACTTGCACGGTATGTGACACCATAAAATAACTTTGCATGTTCATAAACACACCTTAGTATGCTCAGTCGGTAACACTAGTCAGTCATCATTTATATGATGTAACACTTCTGGCTACATCTCCCCATAATTGCACATAAATGTTGCTAACCTACACAATATCATGTTCTACTATCTTAAGAATACATGTTATTTATATGTTTCCATTTTCAACTTTGTTACAAAGTAAAATTATTCCTCTCTTGTTTTCATTTACATTTATCAGTGCTGTATTCAACCCAGTCTCCAAAACGGTTTCCACACTGTGGATCATCGCTGCTTTTCTTTACTCTCTCATTCATAGAAGGTAGAACATGCACACAGTCAGCTATCGTGTAGACATCATGACACTTTACTAATGTAATTGGTGGGATTTTATGAAACCTACTGCACATGTAAATGTGCTATTATACATAACCATAATCTGATCAGATTCTGACAAATGTCTAGAACAGTTTAGAAAATAGAAGTGTCCAATTGGTTTCTATTGATTATAGTATTTATTTTTTTATATATAAAATCTGCTGCAGGCCCTTCATCAATGAACATGTCCAACCTGCAACCGCTGGCTGCTTCCAGGCATTTTATTCACAACACTTCTTTCTATATGCCGGCAACTATTGTATTAAGGTTCATGTGTCTCCCCAATGCCAGGACCCATTGATTCAGGATGGAAAATAACAGCCACAATAAACAAACACACTTTATATTCCGATATGTAGGGAGAAGTAACTGCTATATGTCAAAGTATATTTCTGAGCTATCACTACGTGGATGAAAATAACATTAGGAACGTGGTGTTACACGCTATCCCAATATAATCTGCTAAATTGTGAAAACTGCCCTAATCATTTATATATAACCCAAACTGATCATAACGGAGTGCGGTAAAATTAAGCTATATATAGTTTGAATATATTCAGTGGTCGAAGTGGAAATTGTCAGTGAATAGAATTTTATACCACCCCACTTCAACCACTGGCTATATTAAATACTTAAAATGAAAGAATGATTAGAAGATAATAAATCAACCATTTTAGTATTCAAATTATGTCATCTTGTCATATTCTGAGAGTGGAGCCAGTGAATTCCTTAGGTATAGGTCTCGATTATTCCGCACATTACAAGGCTTTATAGATACAAATTAAAATCTTTGAGAAAAAAATGCATTCAAACATTCAAAGCAAGCTTCCAGTACAGAGAGATCTGACATATATAAAGGGCCATTGTGCTAACTTAAAGAGAAAGATCTGTTTTTCATTTCAAATCCCAGTCCTTTTCACTAGAAACTGGAAAATTGTCAATGTGCATCTATTTTCAGAATAAAACTACCATTCCACACAGAATGTGCTTCTGAACGACTGACTCCAAATTAATTTCACTCATCATTCCTTCGTTCCTTTCATGTGGAATTAACAATAAGCATTGGGAAAGATTGGCAAGTGCTGTCCATAACATTACTACTCACTCTAATTTGTGGCATTTGTGAACCCTGAATATTAAGTGTCTGAAAGCCTCTTCTACTACCATTATAGAATTGGGGGGGATGCAGTGAGAGCAAAAAGCCGGCGTTGAAACTACCGTAATAACGGTATTTAAGCGCACTGTTACCGTTTTAGCGCGCAGGCGTTACTTTTTACCGTAAAGCGGCCAATTGAATTCCCCCCTTAGAATTGGTATGTAGGAAAATTAACCCCACACTGTAAACTAAGGATACTATAAATAATCAAGGATTTCTATGAGGGTCAAGGCGCCTAATTTTCTGATGATCCCTAATATTCTTATAATCTACAGTAGAGGATAGGTTATGTCCCCAACAAACAACAAGATTAAGACAATATCTCCTATATTATATATTATTTACTACAAACTTAAACAAACCTGTTTCTTCTTTAGCTTGGTAATTTGCTGCTCTACCATGGTAATTTCACGGTCCACCCTGTCCATGTTCTGGATAAGCTCCTCCTTAGAAAGCCTAGTAGGCAGCAGATCCTGGTCTCCATCAGTGTGAGGAGGACTTGACGGGGAAACAGGTTCTAGTTTTCCAGTTAGACAGCGATCCTGAGGATAGTAGAAGCAGATGAAGTCAACGGTTACTAGATTAAAATGATTCCATGGAGATAAATGGCTATATGCACAAACTGAGAACTCCCAAATATCTAAAATGAACATTTTAGGAGAGGGAAAAAAGGAAGATTCGTAGAGGCCAATTGCCTTATAGGAGCACTAAACCTAAAGTATAAAATGTTGCCTTACATTTATAAAAAATTAAAATCTAACATTGAAAAAAATATGTAGTTTCCCATTTGTCAAATATAATCTTCCTGAGCAGGTCCCCACATTCATCAGTGATCAAGAAATTGGAGGAAACTTATATGAAGTTAAACTGAACAGGTTGACGTGCCATGTGGACCAGCCTGATCTAAACTAGGCATGTTTTAATACAGAGATTGCAAAGTTTCATCATATTTTAATTGTGTACAGCTTTTCCAAAATATATAAAGATATTGTGTGTGATGTCAGATGAACTTTCCATATAGCTGCATTTTTCCATTTATTAAAACCCAGCATCCTACTGACAGCACTAACCAGTGGGTCAGATCGGGGGCAACAGAATGCTCTGTTTTTCAAAGTAAAAAAAAAAAAAAGTCTGAATCATACATGATTCACTTCTCTTACTGAATATAAACAGAGTTAAAAGAAAAACAAATGCTATATCATAACCAACAGCCTATACATTATATGTAACATATTTCAAAAACCACATAAGACATTAGCAATCTACATATTTTAAAAATAAGAAAGTAATTATATTAAAGATGTAGTATTTGAGCATTATCGTTGTGTAATGCCAGGAAAATTAACGTGGCCACTGAGCTTGCACTGCTATTCATGCCTGTAGTGTTTATCTTAGGTCACCTTGGCGAAGTGACTCAAGCAACCATATGGAAACGTCCTCACGTGTTAAGTTGACATTTGCAGAGAAATGAGTACAACTGTGCATATGTACAATGTATATATGTCTTATTGAACACAAAGAAAAACAAAAATATGTATAATTATAAACTACTTAGGAAAGTAAATACATTGATATTTGCTTTATAACATTATTGTCAAAACACTCATCAGAAACTCTGGCTCCATCACACATCGAAGGGTTTAAGTCAGTGGTTCCCAAACTGGGTGCCGCGGCTCCCTGGGGAGCCACAGCGTTCTCACAGGGGTGCCGCGGCCAAGACCGGTCGTAAGCAAGATGGGGGACTACATGGTAATTATTTTGGCTTAGGGGTGCCTTGAAAAAATTATGGAGACCCTAAGGGTGCCTTGAACTGACAAAGTTTGGGATCCACTGGTTTAAGTCATGTGTCATAGTTACTGTCCTCTAGCTCTGACAAAAGTGGTTTTCTAAAACTAGGGTTTTTAGGTTTTTTTAACTTTCCACTTTAATCAACTTTTGGCAAACAGCCAGTTACAGTTTAAAGACAGAGGAAGCCTGCAAGAAGTTTGGGGTAAACCTAGTATGCCCTCTGTGTACATACAGGCAGAGCGCTAAGAAATGTTATGCATCTCATGAGACGTACGACTTTCCCCTTCTCAGGTAACACACAAGAGGTCAGCATTTTGAATAATACAAACTTTATCAATATTATTAATTATTATTATATTTTGTTAGGCGCCACAAGGTTTCCGCAGCGCCTTACATAGTACAAACAGTAGACCATACAGGGTGAAACAGTACAGAACAATAAACACAAAGTACCAATGCTTCAGAAACTCCGGGCAGACATATGGAGTAAAGGCGGAGCAGAAGAGTAGGTATGGAGACAGGAGGGGAGAGGGGCCCTGTTCATTCGAGCTTACATCCTAAAGGGAGGGTGGACAAAACAAATGAACATAATATAAACAAATGAACATAAATGAAATGTAGAAGAGTCACAGCGGAGTCATATGTGGTGCCAACCAAACTTGCCTACATTTTTTTCTCCCCTCTAGGAGCCAAAATGGTTGCCCCCATCCTGCCCATCTCACTAGTAAGTGGGCAGGATGTGGGAGAATGGCCTGCTCTCTGATATTCTGGGAGAGTAGGCAAACATGGTGCCAATTAACCTACATACCCATACCTCCCAACATGTCTGTCCCAGGCAGCGGGACAGGGAGGCGTGGCCACATAGCAAAGGGGGAGTGATCACGCAGAGGACTGCTTAGCTCTGTAAAGCACTAGGCTGCTCATTACATACCGCCCTTCCCAGGTGGGACAAGCAGGGCAGAGCATTAAAATTATAACCATCTTGCTGAAATTAGGACAGTTGGAAAGTATGCATGCCAGACATAGGCATTCCAAAATTACGCAAGGGCAACCCAGGCAGAAAAACCGTTATCCTGCCAACTTGCAGTGAACCTGCAGTCAACAGAATATCTGAATTACCTTGAAAGGGCACAAAACGTCTCCGCCAGTAGCAGCCCATGGAATTAACACCTTCCCATTTGCTCCATGCTCAGCCCCCCCACATGTGGTGCCACGGGGAAATCACCTCTGTCCTGCGGGGTTCTGCCTGACTCCCTGAATGAAAACCGCTATGCAGCAGCGCTGACGTCAAATTTGTTATCAGCAGGCAGAGGAACAGAGCCGAGAGGAGCCAGAAGTAAAGCCAGCAGAGGAGACCAGAAGGGGGAAAAAAAAAAAAAGTAAGAGGGAAGCAAAGAAGTACGTACTGTGGAGTTTTTTGTTGGAGAAATGCCGAAAACAAGGGTGCTGGAAAGAAAGGGGGGAGGGGTTATAGCAGAGAGAAGAGGGGTGATGGAGACATCTTGGAGGTAATGCAGGGGAGGAGTGAATCTTTGTCTTGCAAACTCATTCACATTGGCTTTGTGTTTCCACCAGGATATTTTTTTACCAGCTCCCCCTTCTTTCATATCCACCCATCCACTTTTCTCCCCTTCCCTCTCCTCACACTTAGACTCTTCATCCTCCAGATTGATTCAGTCTCTTGTCCCTGAATATAACCAAGAGCTGGTATATTTTGTTTTTGGGGGGTTGTTAATATTATGTGGGTGCTGGTGGGAACAGTAATGTTATCTGATGTCATTCATGCAGTGTGGGGTCTATCAAATGAAAGGGCTAATAAATTAATTTCAGGGCTTACAAGAAAATGTGAATGACATTATCTTGATATTGGGGCTGGTTGGGGGAAATAGGCCTATTTATTAAATAGTAATGCTATTTATTTAACGTCAGAAAGATGGAGGACTAGAGTATTCCCTTATTGCTATGCTTTCCATATTTGTATATGTAATCATCATCCCTTTTTCAAATGGGACCCCAACATTCTAGGGTCGAGATAAGCAGCAGCTGAGCTTAAGACATCGGAAGCAGCAAGAAGTGAAAAGCTGCAAAAAACAGGTAGGAGAGGAGCACAGTCCGCCAACTGTCCAGATTCTGGCGAGTAAGGGCTTTCTGCCCACTACAAGGACAGTTGGGAAGTGTGACCTGGTTCACACTACTCTGCTTGTGAATGACGAGCTTCATGCAACATTAGTGCATGCAACATTGTCCGTATATTTGAAATGGATAAGAAGGGGTTGGACAACAACCTCGCACTGGCTAAGATGATAGCTAATGCTGTTTGGTCACACCGACTCTGCTAACATAAGTGTGGAAACCCCCCAATAGAAATCCTGCATTAGACCCTGGCCCTACCCCCCCCCCCCCCATGCATTATGTCAGAGGGAAAGAAAAGTCACTGCCCCAGTCACCCGAGTGATTCTTCTTTTTCTGACACTGTACCAGAAGGAAAGAAGAATCACTCCGATGAGGTGACCAGGGCAATTATTTTACTCCCCCCCCCCCACCCCGCCCCTCTGATGACTGGACACACCCCTTCAGGCTTTGCGCACCCATCATTACATTCCCCTGGTGAGTCGTTCATGCCTCAGCCCGAAATGACCTTACACAGCCAGTGCATGCACCCAACGTCATGAAATGCACATCGGTCAGAGCCTCTATAAATCCAACCAAGTGCAGGTTCTCAGGCACAAGGGCAGTGGCGGCTCAGAGGTTGGGACCAGGGAAAGATGAAGTGGTATATTCCATTTCTTCGTTGTAATGGCCAAACTTTTCAATCACCATTTAGCTACTGCAACATAGTATTAACAAGTAATTTAAGAATAAAGACGAAGAATAGCAGTAGAAAAGTTCTATTAATGTGAGCTTTGAGCTGGTGAAGATTAAAATTATCCAGCTGGATATAACCCAACAACTGTTAGATTTGATTGGTTCCTATTTGATTAGCCATTTGATTTGCTACTATACTATTGCACGTATGAAATTTCCCATTTTAAATCACATTTCATTATAATGTGCCAGCATGTTCTACAGCAGAGGGGTGATGTGTTTACAACTAATTAATGTCATAGAAATTAAATCTTATCAGTCATAATCATTAATTGCTGTTAGGAGAAACAGTAGCGTGTTTTAACTACAGAAAAGCACTAATTATTGATCGCTGCATATAAAGAGCACAATGTTATTGTGTCCCATGAATCAGTATGATCTGGCACAGAAAGGGTATGGATCCTTCTTTTCTAAATCAGGCTATTAAAATGCATCCCATGTAAGGGGAACTTAAGCAGGAGGCCAAAATACAGCACTCCCCCTACAGACACGCACCCATGAAACCTAACTGTGTCTCAGAGCTGCCCAGTAGAGCCTGACAACCCCCCTCCACCTCCATATTTGTCTCTGCACACCAGCTGCGCACACACAATGAAACTGGTGTTACTGTGCCTACAAGAGAAGCAATGACATCATCAGCGTTACCCAGCCAAGCTACTTCACTGCAGGCACAAAATGGGAAGCAGTGGAGTGGTAATGTTTAACCCCTTAGCTGATAAATGGGTTGAAATAAATGAGGATTATAATATTTCCTGTTATCTCTTCAAAGTGCATTGAGATTCATGACAATATTCTAGACCGAATGCTTAAACATGCGTTCGGATTACATTGTCAAATCACCCTGCTGAAATGAGCCAATGAGCACTTCCAACACCAGAGAAGGAAGTCCGATCATTGGTGCTGCAGAAGAATTACCCTTTAAAAGAGGAGATGGGTTGTAAAGCGCTACGGAATTTGCTGGCACTATATAAATAAATGATGATGATGATTTGCTGGCAAGAAGGCGTTACATTTCCTTATTAACCTGTAGTTGGCAGTTTCTTGGGGATCAGGAAACAAGCAGAGTTTGGAGTAATGAAATAATGATGTTTGTTTGCTCTTCTGGCAGATTATTTTAGTCAATGTCTGCTCAGTAATTACACTTCCCAACCATTTGTTTTCATACATTGCTAACTACTGCACATCCCTTCTTTAATACGGTTAGTGTTTTTATGATCCTACATACAACGTAAAGACAAGGAGCACTTCCATGCTCCCAAATAAATCACTGGGGAATGCTTTTGTTAGACAGCCCCCCAGCATACTGGTTTAGTATATAGAATATACAAATTAATGGCAGGTCCGACACCCTTTGCCCACCAGGAAAAGGCTAGCAGCTAGGGATCAGACCAATTACTGCATGTCTCAGAAAAAGACCAGTCCTTGTTGACAACAATTGTAAAGTGCTACGGAATTTGCTGGCGCTATATAAATAAATGTTGATGATGATGAAATATGGACTTTCCCATTACAAAATGACACACTTTGGAGGTGTAATGTGTCTATTTTTTTCCCAGTAAGTAGTTGCTGTATTATGGAAGTCTGACAATGAAGCATTGATATAATGTGCAGATTAACAAGCTGCAGTCTGAGTATTAATGACACTTTGCCACCATCCCTACAGGGCCAGCTCTCACCTGTTGTCTAAATCTCTCCTTTATCAACAGTTTCACTCTTGGATAGATCATTCTAATAATGAAAATGCTTCTTTGGTATTTCCATGATAAAAGGAGTAGCTGCAACACTTTCTACACTCCTATAAGTGGATTGTCAAACACAAGGAGCACCTGTTGCACTCACAATAATTACTGTCTCCATTACTTAAACACTCAATGTCTACTTATAACATATAAAACAGTGAATACTAAAAATATAAGTTAAACGGAAAGTGAACCTAAAACAATATAAATGTAAGAGCTACTAATAACAATCAAATATAAGTCAACATTGCAGTGGATATTTTAGGTAAATTGATTACACAGAATTGTTTCCATATGCAAGGACTTTTATAAAATACAAGAACTACCATATACAAGGCAGCTCATCCAATTTGCATTCTTAACATATTTGCACTGCTTGTTGGATTCATCACAAGTTCTCCAGGGTGTTTATCCGTGTTGAACTAATCGAGAACCGTACAAGTACAGCAAGAACTGTGGGTTTACAGATGCTGCAACTCAGTGTTATGTTAGCAGAGGTTTGGGTGTTTCAACAAGAAAAAACAAACATTAAGCAAAATGCTTGTTTAGCAAAAAGTTGTATTTTTTGCAAATGGACAACCAGCAAAGAGCTGGCTGTCCATTTGCAAAACTTCCAGCTAAAGCAGGGTAAGAGACTACATACGGAGCGTACACACAGTATGTTCTTCATATTAGCACTTCTGTCCAATGCATGCACTGAATGCTATGGCAGGGGACTGGATTACTACAATATTTAACAGAGAACTTGACAAATTATTTTCAAAATGCTAAATTTTTGCTGCTTATCTTGGTAATTAAATTCAAGAGATTTCCATTGATTTAGAAAAGGTTTTCATGGTAATGTGCACTTCAAAATCTAAGGGACACTTTTCCCTTCTTATCCTTCACGACCTCTCTGCTGCCTTAAGCTGGGTACACACTACAGAAATTTCGACCAACTTCTTATGCAGAGCGATTTTACATGCGATCGATGGTCCGATCGCTCGGTCCATGCATACACACTAGCCTTGTTTAGGACGATAAAGGGAAGAGCGGACGACCCTTTAGCGACTTTTTACAGCCATGTTGTCGTGAGCAATGACTAATTTCGTACTCACTGTTGTGGATTGGTCGGAAGTTTATACACACTACACAACGGAAACGAGATTGGAACGAAAATATTAAACGGTACGACCAACCAAATGAGGTGACAATCGTCCATTTGGGCAGACTTTCGACCGTCGTGTCACTGCACACACTGACCCGACTTTTGAACGAGCGGTCGTATGTCGGCTGATTGAGCCGATTATCGGACAAAAACAGTGTAGTGTGTACCTAGCTTTAGAAGCCACTGATTGACTACTCCCTCCTTTTGCAAACTCCCCAATCTGTAGGTAAACACTGTCCACTAATGGTTTTCCATCCTGCCGCACCACGGCTCCTTTTCAGTCTCTTCACTTGACGCCACCTTTCCCCCCCGTCTTCACTTACCTGTCGGAGTTCCCTAAATATCTTTGGGGTTTTCTCCCTGTTCTTCTACCTCTACACCTCCTCCCTTGGTGACCTCATCAGCTCGTTTGGGCTCCAGTACCACCTGTACGCTGATGACACCCAAATCTATCTTTCCTCCCCTACCTCTCCCCTTCCCTTATGTCTTGGGTTTCCTCTGGTCTCTCAGCCATCTCATCTTGGATGACTGAAAGAAGTGTAATTATGTATTTTGCGTTATGGATTATTGCTGTCTGTTTATTGTCATGTACAGTGCTACCAAGCTTTTGTGGCATCTTATAAAAAGATAAGTTTACGGTGTACTGTAATACATTACTGAATGGTCTTACAACAGTACATGTCAACATGAAATTAGCCATCTAGTAGATTGATATCAACAGTGCTATGCAAGTTAATGCACGTTGCAACTGGGCCTTTGCTCAGGCTGTACGACTATTGTACGATATTTACTAATGAGAGGTACACTTTAAAGTCAACTGAGCCCTCTTGTTGGATGGTGCTGAAGGGATCATGTCATACAAGACTAGAGTCGCATGCATGCTTAAATAACATTTCTTAATGAGTCACATAAAGGCTGTGAAATTATTTTATCCCTTACAATGTTTTATTTTACAAACATTGTGTGTGTTATTAATGAACAAATTCTTTCTGCAGCAATGAGTTCTAATTATTTTCATTTTTTACCTACTCTCTACATGTGCACAAGAGAATGTAATAATTACAGCACTAAGCTCGGCTCCATTATATAGCCTCCATATGGGACAACATTTAAATTTGGATGGAAAATGCAATTATCCCTTGGAGTCGATAGGCAGCTGAGCACTATGATATGATCTGGAAATAACATTATCTTTTTTTGCTCAGAGTTTCATGTAGCCTAAGATAGCTTAACTACTGTACTTAAATTCCCATTATGCAGACTGGTGGCAAAGAAATGTGAAACGTCATTGTCATAAAAACTCCTGGAAGCAAAGATCTGTGCGGGATTCAAAGCGACGTTACTCAGGCCACCAGAGACGCAGGCATATATTATTTTCATTATACCCAACAATGAAGTTTGGAATAAATACCCAGCCAAAATACACTAATCAAGTACACCCGTTCATTTTATCCCATCATTTTAATTCAATCCAGGGATTTTTATTCTACAAATCGCTAATAAACAAAAATGACACTGGGCATTCATTACGTAGAGCACTTTCACTTTTGGAATTGAAAGACTAATATATTTTATGCCAAAAAAAAAAACCATAAGAACACTATAAATGTATTACATCCTGACCCCCTGGAAGAAGCCTATAATTGTGGTTTACCGAGGAACAAAATAGCAGTGAAATTTATCACAAATGGAATTTCACAGTGGAACAGGCAATTTTGCAGGGACGGTGGTTCTGTTAGAAAAATAAAACGATTACAATTTTATTTTTAAAGGCACAGAAAATCCTCGGCGCTAGACAGATACAACAGACTCCACATGCATGTTAAATTATACATTACACTAAATTGCTAGTGAAGGGAGTTCATGGGTTGAGGGGAACTATTGCATTTTGGAGAATATACATACACACACACACACACACACACACACACACAATTCTTCTGTTGTTTAAGTTCGTAATCATGGTGATATCTACCAAAATAATTAAACACCCCCCCCCCTCCCCAAGGTCACGTTCCACTTACCTTTTCATGAGGAGTGTGGTTGAAAAAAAAACAAAAAAACAACACATTGGAAGTAAAGATCTACAAAAGATAACTAGAGCATGGCCAGAACTCTATCTTCTATTGTTTAATAGGTAGTCTTAAGCTCTACAGGGTATTACATTCTGATGTACAAAAATCACAAATACACACACAGAAGCAAATGCATTATATATTCAGACGCTGCAATGTTTCCCAGACTGACAGTTATTTCTAGGAAAACCAATACATTTGCTTCTAATGCAGTGGCATGGCAGCTGTAAATCTTTAGGGAGGGAATTCAGCATTTGTTACTTGTTTAGCAATGAAATTGCTTCAGGCTGTTGAATCACTAGATAAATTTGACCTAGATCCATACAAGCTACTGGATTCTGATTTCATTCTTTTGTAAGCTGCTCCAGAAGGATTAAAATTCTATTTTAGACCTTAAAAAATAAGTGCTCTGCTGAACAGCCAGTATCTTAGAATATAGCAACAACTTCTTAAGTTGCAGATCTAATTCTGCAGTAAGGGTAGGTTGTAAATATTAAAAATTGTTCATTTCATGGAGTTAAAAAGCTGTATCTAAAACTCCATAATTACTTTAAAACATAAATTATACACCTGCACAATTATTTCAACAATATCATTAATAAGGCCAGTGAAACCGGATATAAAAAGGTCCAATAAAAATAGCAAGCTACCTGGGAGGTTGGGGAATTATAACCCCTGGGAGGTTTGCAGCTGGTGTTTACTTTAGTCTGCAGTGTTTAACTTCATAATTTAAAACAAAAACAACTGATAAAAATCAGTTATTGCTGTGTATGGGCCAAATGAATATATTATAATGGAACGTTTCAGCACCATAAAACATTGTGTGATTAGTGTTTACCACTGTATCCTCCTCACTTCCTCCTGCAGGTCAGTAACCTCATTAGCATGCTGACAAGTCTGTAGGACAGCCAATGTTAGAGCTGTCAGCCCTGATACAGCACTGCTGATTCACAGAGTCTACAGCATGCACTGCTCAAACATCACCTCCCTCTCCATTACATCAACAGTCTCTCCACCAATCAGAAACAACCTCTTCCCTTCCTAAGATATTAGACAAAGTAGAACATGCTTGTGATTGGTGAAGGGATTCCCTGTGATGTAAGGGAGAAGTATGGTATGACAACAGCATGTCTGACAGCGTTGACATTAACCTTCTATTACTGTTCTCATGCTAATGAGGTTGAGGACAGGCAAAGCCTGAAGAAGAAACCACAGGATGAGAATTACAACTGACAATGTGGAAAAAAAATTAGCCTGAAATTGTAATTTCTCACCACAAATCTTTAATTTCCATCACTACAATTATTCTTCCACTGCCCATAGTACACAAAATGATTTGCATCACATGGGCTCTTATTGTACAGATCTGCATAATACGCAGATGCAATGTAAATAAAACATTTGTATCTCATAGGGAAAAAAAAGACTACAATCCAGTAATTAGCAGCCATAACCAGCTGTCTTTGTCTTTGCAAGTATAAAAAAAAAAAAAAAAAAACCACAACATATCATAATTGACAAACATTTTTTAGAATATCACTCCCCCTTCCATATTCTGAAAAGCCTTACCCAGTCCACCTCCTGCAGTTATAATTCAAATTCAAACGAAGGAATAAAATTATACATAAAGTGTTTTAATAATGAAAAAACACTATTCATTGTAGAGGTTGTTCTTCAGTATTGAAATAAGTGCTTTGTCTGCATTCTGACTTACTACTATATTTGCAAAATTTCTGCCAGTAAGATTATTCTGTTCATCTGTAGCTGTGTGTGTCACGCATCAGCTGTCACAAAAGTAAATATGAACTCTAGGGCATACAATTAAAAACAAACCTCTTACTGTGTATATTGCAGATATTTTTTTGTTCCCCAAAGTAATTAAGATCACCCAAACAACAGACAGTGCACCCATATTATTTCTGTGTCCTTCTAACACTGAAGCGTTTCCATTTATATCTTTTGTGCTGCAGAGATCCAGCCAAAACCATTTCATTATTTCATTCCAGCAGAGCAAAGGCAAATTGAAAGGCTTGAGTGACGGATAGTGATACACAGCGGAGTGTTAAGTGTCCTCGGATGACCTCTCTCTACCGCCAGCATTCCATTACTGAAGCCTGCATTACGCTCTGTGTGTTCTCTCTGAAGGCTGAACACAAGCCGTTTATTCAAAAGATATTTGAATATCTTACAAAAATCGCCGGAATTCTACTTAGAAGTATCTCGTTCAAGCTTTACATTTCAAGCTGGCCATTTATAGAAGGGCTATTTTTAAAGTTTGAAGAAGTGAGGATGAAATGGAAATTGCAGGTTAACTACTATGCTGTTAGGTTGTATAAACTCTACTGTCCCTATCCACATATCATACCTGTACCTGGTATATGTAATATGCTAGGTTTCCTTTCTTTACATCTCTATTTGGAGTTTTTGTTTGTTTGGGGTTTCTGTTTTAACAAATGAAACATAAACCCAACACATTTTACAAAATGTCATTCAAGCATTCACATAAAGAAAGGAGGAGATTAATTATAACTTTATTGTATCAACTGAACATTTAGTCTGATCACGCCAAGTTCAGGGCTCCCGGATTATAGACAACTGAAATACTCTATCTTGTATGCCAGCTATCATGCTTTTCCATTACATGCACCCACTCTACCTGTCCCAAATAATTAGAGGATAAGGGAGCAGGCTGGAGCAAACACATTGGTTTAGTCCAGCAGGTCACTTCAAATAAGAAGCAAAATACCACCTTTGTGGAGATAAGACACAAAGCAGAGCCTCCATTATTTTATGGTTTCGCAGAAAGAGAGTGAGCGATAATCAATGTTAAATCAAGGTCAAAAACTAGTTCATGAACCGGCTTCCAAAAAATGTAACTACAGCGCACTGTCCCGACAGTTTTTGTTTTTTTTATTTAAAGTTTTATATTAATTCTTATTAAACTCTTCACAACAATGGGGGGGGAAAAAACATTGGGTTTCAAAACATCCCCTTATCTCAGAAAGATGAAACACTCATATGACCACATGATGTTTGTGTTTATTTTCCGTCAAGGAATAAAAGTAGGTTTGCTAGAATGGTCATTAAATCACAATCTACACAAGAGTTGTCTCAGTCATTGACAAAGACAAATATCTAAACTAGTTTTACAACATGTCCTGAATCATGCTATGGAGGCCTATTGGTCACATGACCACAAGTGGCTTCACTGTTCTACTTTTCTTAAATGCCCTCTAACAGAAAAAATTCAGATAACTCACAAATGGAATGGCCGGGATTCTCTGATTGACACTTTAAACAATATTTTATATTAATATATAACAAATACTGTATTTCAGCGAATTTAATGATCTGAAAAAACTGGTGTGTTTAAACATTACTAAATATGTCCATCACGCTCTCTCTCACTCCTCTGCAGCAGTGTTAGGAGGGAGGCACTTCTAAGGCTGGGTAAACACTACAGGTTTTTCACCCAACTATTGGGTCATTCACACGATAAATGACCATTTGGCCAGATATCGCATTAGTATGTACACTCCCACGATCAAAGATTATCGTTCCAAAGCACATTGTATCCTTTGATTTGATAAGCGTTACTACAAATCTTGTTCAATGATGGAACGCTGTTTGTTTTTTTAGTGTGGCAGAATTGGAACATACTAGAAGGTTAATTGGCTGCTATCAAATTGACCCTAGTCTCTCTCTATGTCTGTCTGTGTGTGTGTATGTATGTTAGGAAATTTAGACTGTAAGCTCCAATGGGACAGGGACTGATGTGAGAGTTCTCTGTACAGCGCTGCAGAATTAGTGGCGCTATATAAATAAATAATGATGATGATGCAGTGCGTATGCACTCACGACCAGCTCTCCATAGAGTTTACAGACTCATGATCTATACAGCAGATGGTTATGACAGATGAAAAACACAGGTCTGAAGACAAATCTTGTAAAACGTGTATAGTGTGAATACATGAATCTGCATATTGATAGAGACTTTCAGTCGTTGGTAAAATCGTTAATGATATTGCATCGGGAGAAATTTCTGTATTGTGTACCCAGCCTAAGCTGACAGAGTTTGAATGACAGCTTAGCACTCCTACTATGCAGCAACAACAATCCTGGCCCTGGCCCTGCCCCTGAATCATACAAAAAGTGTCTGGGCCATTTGCAGAATCAACAGACTCTGCTTTTTACCTGGATAAGATCCCAAAAGGACAAGTCAGAATGATGTGGAAGAATCTTCAGCTGACTAATGGAGTAGAGAGGAAATACTTTACTTTTTAACTGAGCTGCAGTGGAAGATCAGTAAACCTGAACAATGGATTTTACCTTAATCATTCATATCTGAATATTACAATTTTGGGTTTTATTGGCTTTTTAAATCATAAATTAAATTATGTAGGGCTGTTCATGTACCACTTTACCCAGAATCCGCCTTGTTCTGGCTGGAAGTAAGGTACACATCATTTTCACTGAATTCAAAGTCAGATGTAAACTGAGGTGGAAATATGTTTCTGTAATATTTTTTATTTGGCAACAGAAAGGAAACATTGAGATGTGTTTCTGGAAATCAATATATGGCATTTCAGAGTGGAATCCCAGCATCAGCCTAGTAACGCATAGGAACTTTTAGCCCAGGGACCGTGGAGTTTGCATACCGTGCTAGCAAGTATACATCAAGTTTACTAGTTTTGATAAGCACTATGAATGCTACAGGCAGAGTTTGTGGAGCACATCAGTGCTAGCGTACCATCGCATGGCGCAAGATAATATACAAAAGAGCACAAACAAATACTAGTTCTACAAATAAGTTGAATAAATGAACTTTGTGGTATCAAATACACATCTATATGAGAAACTCCTTGCATTTGTTTGACAGGTGTCTTACAACAACTTCTGAAAGGAGCAGGGTCTACCAATAGCACAAACTCTATTAAAGATCAGCTGTGTAAAGAAAACAAAAAATGACCATAATTCACCATAATGAAACTAATCGAGTAAATAGAGATTCTATTCCCAAAGAAAGCACATTATTACAATTTTGAGATGAATAATATATAACAGAGAACTTAGAACTTAGTTATTTATAAGGGTTAACCCATCATAATTGTGGGGAATAGGGCCTAAAGCATAACTGCAGTGTAAATATGCTATATATAAATGAATCCATTGATAAGTTGAGCTACTAAAGTCTAAAATGTGAAGCCAGAGAGTGTGCGGCTGTGTATTCGGTGGCTCTGCACATCCCAGTGGCACAAGATCGCAATATCACCTGTAGCAGCTTCAAAGGGTCCCTGCTGTGAGCTAGATCCTGACACAAGTTAGTTTTTAGACACCTGAATAGACTTTGTGGGGCCGTTCACAGCTGGACATCTTTGCAGCCAAAGGCAGCATTTGAAGACCTATACAGGTATATAGAAGTATGAGCTTCAAAAAGGAAAATGTATTTATAGTTCATATTTTGGGAAATCTTGTTGCCACTCCATACTGAGGAGCAGAAATCACACCAGGGTTGTGAATGACAGGTACTGACTGTATCTGGGAATAGCTATAATCACATGTCTGTGGGAAAGGTATGTCACATTGTCATAATTCCATCATGTTTGGTATTAAAATGTGCGGCAGATTATGACCGGTTTATTGAAGGGGAGCTATGTCTCTGGGATATATCTGTGAAGAATTACCCAAAGGTCAAAATTTTGGGAATACTTGTGAGCAAACTATAGTGACACCCAGGGGACTTGGCATTAACACTGCCCCGGTGAAGACCGTCCCATTTCATTTTGCTTACAAAACCTGTGTTGGGAAGGAGCAAATTGTCAGCCTTTTGGGAAATCAATCGTTCATTGATAAGCTGTCCATCGTCAAGCCAATTTTCTTTGGCTCAGAATACCACTTCGATGTAAGTTACTCTGAAGCTAATCCTTTTTATTTTAAACTGTTTTGCTTGTGTGTGTTATGTCAGTTGTTAATAAACAATTTTTTTTATATCTGTATGCCCTGTACCTTTGTATATTAAATCTATAAAATTTAGTAAGTGGAGTCCTTGATACTCTAACACATCCATTAGCCTGTTAAGGGGAATATAGCTCAACCACGTTAACCCTTTGAATGCAGATGTGCGATTTGTTGATACAAGCCTAGTGTGTGCTTGCATTTACATTTGTTTAAACAGTCTGGAGGTGTGAAGAGTTAACCCTTTGATTGCTGGGGTGCGTCTTGCTAACCTGTGCTAACCTGTGGGTAGCCAGAAGCCTTGTGTGCCAGAGTGCGACAGTATACTGGAGCCCTGTTGCCCGTATTCAACAGGTGGCGGCAAACCTGAAGTGCGTGGGGGTGTGAGCGCGGTGTGGGCAGGGCCGGATTTACCGCTAGGCAAGTGCCTAAGGCAGCTCCCAGCACTCTCCTTTCCTCCACTGAACGTCATCACGCCCGATGTCATTTTCTGTGAGGATGTGTGTGTGTAAGGGGCCAGTGTATTTCTATTACGTGTGAGGGAAGGGTGGGGGGGTCTTAATGTAATGTGGGAGCTAGACCATTAACTTAATAGTGGTGTGCAGGTGGGGGCTAATTATTGGGTGCTATTTTATTTGTGGGGTGATGGTGGGGAAATTTAATTTAATAGTGGGGTCTATCAATTTAAGATGGGGTGATTGAACCTTTAATTTAATGGGTGGTTTGGGAGCTATTAATTGAATGTGGGGCTGTTTGGGGAAAATGAGTTGTATTCATTATATGTGAATAAGAATTTTTTAATGCCTGGGATGGTTGTGGGAAATGGTCATATTTATTAAACGTAAATTATATTTAATTTATTACTGGGGCTGTAGATTTATTTTTTAAATGGGAACACAATTAATTTAATGCTGGAGCTGGTTGGAGGGAAATAGGTCTATTTATTAAATGTGTATGCTATTAATTTAACGTTTGGGCTGGAGGGAGAGCTACTTATAAAATGTGGGTGTTATACTGATTTAACACCAGGGGGTAAATGTATTAATCTCCCTTTACAAGGCAGCGCCGCTTTAAATTTAAGTGCTGAAGACGGCCAACTTGCGGGAGTTCAACAATCCGGAGGTTAATACATTTACCCCCAGGACTGGTTGGAGTTTTCTAACTTTCATGTACCCATTTTTTCCCCCAAATAGGGCCCCCAACATTCCAGGATTCAGTCAAGCAGCAACTGATCTAAAGACACCAGCAACCACAGGTGGTGAAAGTGACAAGAACAGGTAGGAGAGAGCAAAACAATCTGCCAACTCTCCTGAATCTGGTGGGAGTTCTATTATGAGGAGATCTGACTTGTTTAAATGCTGCACTATGGGATTCATGAAGAAGAATGACATGAAAAGTGCTGGAATGTAATAATGCAAGCTACTATGTTTCTGTAGGTAGAAGGCTGCAGTCATTAACTGTAGTGGTGGACAGTCTGTGACATGGTAGCGATAGGAGACTGCTGTATTTTTTATTACAGGGCTTGCTAACCCTGAACTGCAGCTTCTTGACATGTTAATTATGATTAATACCTAAGTTTAGTTAAAGATAAGGTACAATTTGTGTGAATTGAAAGGTAAGCAGTGGTGGAAGTGGGGTGTATATGGTAGTAGGTCATACCGCTACTTCTCATACTGCCTTCATTGTAAAATTATCAAATTCAATTCACTTGTTTACATTCCCATTACATTTTTCATACTGCCACTTCAAAATTTCCACCTCGACCACTGAGCTTAATAAATCATCATCATCATCATCACCATTTATTTATATAGCGCCACTGATTCCGCAGCGCTGTACAGAGAACTCATTCACATCTATCCCTGCCCCATTGGAGCTCACAGTCTAAATTCCCTAATATAGACACACACACACTCACACACAGACATACAGAGATATTCATCATATGAAGTAAATTACCAGTATAATTAAAAGTTCTGCTAGATCCTTTGACAAAATATTATTCCTTAACTGCAGGGACCACAGTGTGATGCAGTGTAATGATAAAGGAGGGCACAGTGTGATGAGAGGGACAATAATGAGGGACAGCAGTGTGATGCAGTGTAATGATAAAGGAGGGCACAGTGTGATGAGAGGGACAATAATGAGGAACAGCAGTGTGATGCAGTGTAATGATAAAGGAGGGCACAGTGTGATGAGAGGGACAGTAATGAGGGACAGCAGTGTGATGCAGTGTAATGATAAAGGAGAGCACAGTGTGATGAGAGGGACAATAATGAGGGACAGCAGTGTGATGCAGTGTAATGGTAAAGGAGAGCACAGTGTGATGTGAGGGACAGTAATGAGGGACAGCAGTGTGATGCAGTGTAATGGTAAAGGAGAGCACAGTGTGATGAGAGGGACAGTAATGAGGGACAGCAGTGTGATGCAGGTGGAGCAGCGTGATGTGCGGCGGCACATAGCTTACTCTTCTGCTTAACTATAGAAATATATGCTATGCTACAAAAATATAGTGCTATGGATTGTTTCAGGGTGGGGCCAAACCAGTATCTTGCCTAGGGCCCCATGAGGTCTAAATTTGGCTCTGGGGGTAACAGCAAACACCTCAAAGTCATGAAAGCTGGGAGCAAGTTCATGACAATAAAAATTTATAATATATATTATAATATAATATATATTTTTTTTTTTACAAATGCATACTTGGCAATACAGCAAGTTTTTTGGCTCAGATTTAGTAACCAGCTTTGTCCAACTGCTGAAAATGAGATTAGGTTGTAGAGGGATGTGAAGTATAAAAGACAAAAGGGGATGGAGAAACCGCACAGAGGGAAGAGAGGAAGAAGGTTGAGTTGCAATAAGAAAATGGGACAGAAAGAAGTAAAACTTCATAGTTCCTTTATGAGTAATTTTCATCAAAATAATGCCTCAATGCAGGACAGTGGCGTGTGTGAAACTGCAGATTAAGCAAAAATATATATTTCCAAACCACATTTATGAGCTCTGATTCACTGTGGATTACAAAAGATATTTACATGATATGCATCAGGCATCAGTGCCTCCCCTGCTGTTCCCCACTACACATTGCCAACCAGTGTGAGATTTAGTTGAAAGTCAGATGCAGTTATAGCCCATGAACTCTTCTTTATACCAGACAAGCATATATTACAGCTATGCATTATAAAAACATTTTATTCCCATTTCCCCTACTCTACATACAGAGGCATGCTTACTGAGGCAGTGAAGTAGATGAATGATACAGGAATATCAAGCAGGTAAATAAACTGCTATAAAGCTCCATCTGCTATGCCAGATCTGAGTTTTGATTTTCCTGGAAGACACCATCTACCAGGCAGCTAGTAAAACCATCTATTTATCTCATACTTCTTATTCAAATTATCCAAAAATTGACATTACACAGATGTGGCTTCATTTCCGCCTGCTAGGCGTTATTTCCAGGTTTTGTTGATCGACTGGTTTAACTCCACTCCTACACATTCTGACAGTGCTGCAGCTTCAAGCACGGTTACTGTCTGCTCAGCCTTCCCCTCCCGGGGTATGCAGCGAAGGATTATTGCTAGTGCCATTTTACCTCCTAGCCAACTGGGATCCCTGCCAAGGTCAATACAAGTCGCAGCCAGTTTCATGAATAACGGTGAGGCCCAGCCCACTGGAAACTCTGAGATGTTAATCCCAGCAACAGATTAGTGTTCCCATAACAGTTTTACGGAGAAGCAATGAGCAGGGACAATGCTGGATGAACTCCAAGTAGACCACAGGATATCAATCTAGTTCCTAGCTGTGCCACCACAACAAAGACCTGCACAGAGATTTCCCAAGACAACTCAACTCTTCAAGTAAAAAACTTACAGATAAAAAGTGATCACTGTAAAAAGGGGCAAAAAAACAAATCCAAACTCAGACTTCCATTTATTAAAAATAATGGTTAAAAATCCAGATTTATGAATTGGACTTTCTATTTAAGTTCTTTAACGTGCAATTATTTTAGCAGTTTCAGAAAAACATACATACATACATACACTATATTTGTTCAAAAAACATTCCACAGGGTGAGGAGGAGGGGGGGGGGGTTAAAATAAAAGTGATCAAAGTATAAAAATGAAAAACAAAATTTAAATTTAAAAAACAACACCATGGGGTAAATGTATCAAGCTGAGAGTTTTCCAGCGGGTTTGAAAAATTGAGATGTTGCCTATAGCAACCAATCAGATTCTAGCTATCATTTTGTAGAATGTACTAAATAAATGATAGCTAGAATCTGATTGGCCTTTCAAACCCGCCGGAAAACACTCAGCTTGATACATTTACCCCTATGTTGTGTTTCTAGTATATCGTGTAGGCTAATTTATCATCTAGGTTCCATAAGACATTCCTGTACAGAATCTTAAGACCTGAACCATGACACATGTACATAACCCAACTTCTCCCTGTTAAGAAGATATACAGAGATCTTACCATCCACAGATGACAGTAGCAGTTGCAACGCTCAGTGTCCACATTCTATTTTTCTTGCCAATGCCTCAAATTCACATATATGTTTCTGGGTATAAATAAACTGTCCCAAAGACAAATTCTATTGACATACAGGCAGGACAGAAAAAAGGGTGTAATTTTGGGGCACTCCAATGGATTAAATAAAATAATCAAACTTTAATGGTATGCATTAAAATCAGAGTAGAAAAATTAGCGAAATATAAAACATATAAACATACAGTGATACAATACAAGTTAAAACTGCAAACTCAGTTGCACGAGCTCCAACAATCAATTATCACACAGCTGAATGCAGCAAGGCTGAGATAAGCCTTAATGCAATAGCAGGGTCATAATAAACCCTATTACATAAAACTGGTGTAACTCCTGCATAATAGTATGACGAGAACAAAAAGCCCTTGTATATAACATGCATATGGTGCCAAAGTCAGATATATAAAGGCATGATGAGCTGCTACCTCATTTAATAAAGAATATCCCTATAGGCATAAAGCATAACGGGAGATGAAATGAGGTCAGGGCTCCCCCTTCAGATCGCGGGATTTTGTGAGAAGTCCCTGCCTAAAGTATCTGGGAAGCGATCAGGGGATAGTGAGCCTAGAATTAACCCATGCAGGAGGTGAGTGTTGGAGCCCGGAAACGCCAACGCTCGTTTCGCTCGGCTGCTTTTTCAAATTATATTGGACATTGATTGAATTTATTTGAGAGGGAAAGCAGTTGTCCAACTGCAACATGACCCCAGTGAACAGTATAGCCTATTATGAGGAGTTCAGGAAACTTCTTTAATAGAACCTCAAATAAATCAAAATCTACGTAAAACAATGCTTTAATGACCACAAAAGGAAAAACCATGAACATATGACATGTTCCCAAGAGGGTTAATATGTAATAAGCCATGGCAGGCTCCTTCCCCATTGGCTACTGTCCAAATTAAACACAGAAAATAGGCCTGCTGGTTTTCCTCAAGTCCTTATCCCACACCAGAACCTGCACAGCATTCCAACTATCTCTGTGGCATCCTCAGTGGAAAAAAGAAAAACATTTAAATGGAAACAGGCTTGTATTTCCCAGAAGATAATGCAATGATAATATTGAATAGTATAAATGGCACTATTCCCTTAACCCCTCAACCACTGGTCAAATCACACAACCCAACCTACAGCACCTAATAAAAAGCAAACATAGCACCAATCTTTGTCCCTACCCAACATGAACAGATATATTGTGCACATGAACGAGTTCCAATCATCTTGCAGTATATACACACACACACACACACACACACACACACACAGGCAGATTCAGTTCCCTGCATTGTTCCAAAGAACACGGGCCGCGCATTAAGTGCTGTTACTACAGTAATATGAACACAGCTTTTTGCTCATGGCTCACAGAGCTGCGAGAAAAAGCAGCGTTGGAATTACCGTAGAAACGGTAATAATGCACGACCCGTGTTGTTCTTGGGAATTGAATCTGCCCCTTAGTTGATTACTATAAGAAAAGTGATTTCCCTACCTTGCCCAACTCTTCACCGACTCCATGTTGGTTCTGGTTGATAAGTGGAGAGTATCGGAGTAGTGGATCTTGAAGCAGCTCCAGCCTAGGCCGCTTTGTCTCTGCAATGTCTAAATCTGCCTGTTTGCTCATGTCAGACATGTAGGCATGTGGGTCCCCTCTCCCATGTATTTCCTGTGACCTGAGGGAAGGACAGCAGATGGAAGGTGTAAGTCAAAAAAAATAAAATAAATGTACACATAGAATTGTATGCAAAGTTGTCACTTTTAGATATTACGTAATGAGAGGAATGAAACACCATCAGCAAATGCACATATATAGTTTGTTTGCCTTTTTCGTTTGTTCTTCCCACAGCTTTCAAGGTAAAGTCAAATCTTATCTTGTTATTTAGTATCGAAAAAGCAACCTATTCGACCAAATCTTATTTTATAAATAGTATTTTTGGTCGATTTACCCCAAAATTTGCTAATATATGAAAACTGCTACACATTACAAATCAGACCCGCACAACGCCGGGTGCCCATGCTTTTATTTTATATTCTTAATTCTCATTCTGCGGAGCTCAGTGTAAAAGGATGTATGACTGTCAATCTCAATGCTGAAGGGACAAAACAATACACTGAACAAAAAGGGTCAATTACAGAATGGTTACATTACTAGACATCCAGGATGTAACTACAGCTGTAGCAGACAATGCAACTGCTACGGGGAACAGCAGCATGTATTGTCCAGTACAAGGAAAACATATGTATGTGTAAGGGCTTCGTCGGACTTATTGCATGTCCGACATTCACTAGACCTTGGGGTCCCAACCACAGCTGCACAGCCCTGAGCTAAGGTAGTCCTTCATTTGTACATTTCTTCCATATTGTTCTTAATAAGAACAGCAGAAGATTTAATGTAATAAGTGCATTACAAAGTTCTAGTTTCTTTTGTTTAACACATCCATATTTCAACACCTTGTCACATGTGGAGAATACACACGTATTGTCTGTAATGTACAAACAGAGCCTCCTGCCTGTAGATTATAACAGTTCCTGGAAGCAGGTTACCTATACCTTCAGTAAATATAAGTCAGAAGGGACCCAGGTGGAAGACTTAACTATATGTGTGTATTATTATGAATGAATCACAACTTAAAATGATTATGTCAATAGTTAAATGTGTGACAAGGGGGAGAGAGCCATGCAAACCTTTATACTGGTATAGATCCAGTCTGTATGCACTTTTTGAAGTAATCCTAAGAGTTTTACTTCTTAAAAATTGTAAAATTGTAAAGTGCTGCACAATTGTTTCCTGTGCTGGATGCGCAGCACAAAACGCCTTGGTTTCTGTTCCGGAACAACGAGGGGCCACCCTGTGAACACCAATATTCTTGTATATAATGGGTGGAAAAAAATCTGAGATCTGTTATTAGGATTGTCTTTTGCTTTCTTAGTAAAGTTTGTTGTCGTGGTTTTGTTTATTTATTTTTTTACTATAATTGGCAAAGTGCACATCTCCTGTAATGTGTAACCGAATTGTACAAAATGCATCTCATTAAAATCAGTGGTGGAAGGGGGAGTGTATACGGTGCTATGCCGTACCGCCACTTCTCCCTCTGCCTTCATTGCATAACTATCAAATTCCATTCACTTACATACCCATTACATTTTTCATACCACCACTTTTAATTGTCCACTTTGACCACTAATTAAAAGTATAAAAACTGAGGGATATATTTATGGCGCTCACCACAACTAATAAATTAAAAGTAGGGTGCAATAATGGCGTGGCCACATGTTACAATCAAGAAGAAATTGACCCTCTAAACAAAGGAATCATATTTTGCTCTTATTATAGCTACTTCACGGTGCACTTTTTATCAAAAACAGGATGGTGACAATACACCAGTGATATCACGGAGGCCCAATATTCATAGGACACTGGTTCCTAGTAAGACGACCAGTAGCACTTTCAGCTGCACTATTACATCACATTTAAGATTTTGCATTCCTCACAGCAACATTCCTTTATTGACCACCGAATATATTAATAGATTGGGGGCTTTCAGGAACATGTATTATGTTATATATTCAGTTAATCTTATAAAGCCTCCTATTCAAAATAGCTGGGTAAAAAAAAAAAAAAAAAAAAAAAGAAGAAAAGAAGGGGGGGGGGGGGGGGGGGGGGTTAGAACGAGGATTTGACACCAAAATGCAGACATCGAATTTCTGTGACTATTTTCATAATAAGTATTTGCTATTCTGACATGAATATTATTCCTTTGATACAGCACATAATAAAGATCAATACAATATATGCAGGTGTTTCTGTTTTTATTTACAATCACACAGAATGAGAACAGTGACCTCCCTGTAATGTCACCATCGGGATGTTCTCAGGAAGGACACATGCTTTCTATCCATAGCAAACATGAGTCTTCTTACAAGTCAGATCCTATTTAAGCAAAAGGCATGTGTTCATTTACAGACCTAAATATTTTAAGAGTGTGAAAGGGGTATGCGAGTATGATTTATTCATATCCAGAAATTCTGCAGGGACCAAAATTGTGCAGCATGGAAAAAAAACGAAAGTCATAGTATCT
This sequence comes from Mixophyes fleayi, assembly GCF_038048845.1. Classification (NCBI taxonomy): domain Eukaryota; kingdom Metazoa; phylum Chordata; class Amphibia; order Anura; family Limnodynastidae; genus Mixophyes; species Mixophyes fleayi. The sequence continues at coordinate 353,619,644 of NC_134402.1, read as the reverse complement.
GAAGCTTTAAAAATGCATTAAAACCACTCCTATATATAAAGAACAATTCTCATAGCCATGAATTTATCCAAGTTGTGCTAAAGTACCCACAAGATAGACTGCCCTGTCCTTATCAACAAGGACACATGGGGATAAATGTATGAATGTCCGTTTTCTGCAAGTCACCGGAAATCGGCGACTTTGCAAGTAAAATTTAAAGCGGCGATGACTTGTAAAGGTTTGCGACTTGCAGAAATCGGACATTCATACATTTACCCCATGGTCTTCAAAGACACACACTGTTTTTAATACCACTCTATTAAAAAAAACAAAAAAACACAACAACCACCAAAACACTTAACCCCAAAAGATTTTCAAAATATGCATTTACAAAAAAGGTAAAAAGTGGTTTGGTCTAATGCTGCCTTTCCACCATACTTTTGTTATAAAAGGTGAAACGGACTATTTTTTTTCCCCAAATCAACGAGGAACAGAATAAGTCACATTCTACAACTCTTAGGTGGTGCCGATATGATGCATAAACAAGTCAAAATAATAATACATAGCATATTGGCTATGCTTGCTGTGACATTATTATCCTTGGCCCTGTGTGTGAATCTACCAATCTGCTGTTTGTACAGACTACCCTGTTAATTATGAGACTACAAGCCAACCATGTAAGTTTAGTGGTTATTTACGTTTGTTATGACAAGTACTGCACTTGTATGTCAAGTGTAAGATGCAGCTTGTAAGTTTTGTGCTTTAATAAAAAAAATCAGGCTTGATTCATCAAGGCTCGTATACTGAGCGCAATGTGCGTTTGTTTTAAAACGCACATAAATCGGGTACGCCCAAATTCAACAAGGATGCAGATGTGGAGATACGTGTGGTGATGAAAACACTGCAGGATGCGACCAATACATATGTGGAATGTAAAATCATAAAAACGCACAGGGGAAAAGACAAAATCCTATTCAACTTATGTCAACTATTAATATAGGCATTAATGATAAACATTAAAATGTTATTTTTTTCCCATGAAATACATTAGTATGTTATGAATGTCTCCTGTAAATATTTTTTTTTTTTACAGTTGCTCCTAATTGCAAACGTATCTATTTGTATGCATACACAGTGGTCATAATTAGTAATCACTATTTAGACTAGACCTGTAGCTTTCCAGAGCTTGAATAGAACACTGCTGCATGCGCTCAAGATTGGCATGTCCTTACTGTACAATAATCACGGGCAAAGGCCCATCCCCACCCCGTTCCCTCCCTGAAATCGTAGGCTGTAGTAAGTTCTGTGGTGTATAGTCTGGTTTTGGGCTTGCGCAGTGTAATTTTGTGGATTGTACACACAAAATAGCTATTCACATCCCTAACCGAATCTGACATATTGTCTAACGTCAACACACCTGGACAGTGACCTTATTTCTTTGATACGGACACAAATAAAAGGCCATTATAAAAGGCTTCTAATAGCAATTCAGCAAGTTCACAGTGACCAATCTGACAAACCAGACCAGCTAGTCATTGGAGTTTAAAGTGAAGATACTAATAGTAAGGGAAGGTATATGAACATACACACAAGATACTAGCTCTATACAACTCCCAGATTAGTAGGAGAGGACTAGATTATAATCAAACTGAGGAGAAGATGCATTTAACAGAAAACTTAGTGAAACTATGACTATCAAGAACCACCATATCCATGAAAGTATAAGGAGTACCTTAGAAATAGTAGAGCTATTATATGTGCTATTCCAAGATCTTCGACTGTTTTTAAACTTTTGTGACCACACTTGGTACTCGACCATGTTAGAGTGAGAGGCCAGCTTGTGGATGAACATACGTGGAAAAACAGAAACACAAGCAAATGTGACAATGTACAAAGAGCAGATTCAGAATTAAAAAGATATCATGAAACACTTGAATGTTTTGTATTCAAGAAAGTTAATTGTAGAGTTTTGAAAGCATGAATCAGCTAGAGAAGCAAAATAAATCAATGGCAAAAATGCCATAAAAAGATTATGATCTTTCAGTACGGGGTCTGCCTTCAACACTAGTGTATGTGTCAAAGAATGCACGGTATACTGACTGCAGAGCCGCAAATCATATGACTAATGATCAAAGCTTCTTCTGACCAACGTAAGATGGAAAGGGTTACCCTTGCTAATGGAACATATTTGACCGCTAAAGGAATAGGGAAAGGTTATACCTTCACTCATCAGAAAAAAGGCCAGTAAATATTAAGATCAATATATAAAATACAACAGTGCCCTAAAACGTATGACCCTAGAAACACATTGCTAAAATAACATTTGTATTTTTATTTCGTACTCCTTTCCACAGATATTGTTAGCGATTACTTTTAATGAAAACATGAAATATTCTAAAATTTGGCAGTATAGCAACACTAAATATAACAAACCAAATATAGCACGTGTACATCAATATAGTATTAGAGCAGATTATAAAAGTAGGACAAATGATATATAAAAAGTAAAAATCTGTAGACATAGAATATATCAGTAGAGGTATAGTGGCAAGGATCAGTAGAGGTATAGTGGTAAGGGGATATTAACATAACTCAGCTGATCCTGCTAAAATCTGCATTATCTTGGGGCTCCTATTACTAGAAACTATAGTTCAAACAGACGAGGAAAAGAACCACGATCTGAAAGTGGGTGAAGTAAGCTCTGACGCAGATTTGCAGACAATATATTGGGTGAAGTAATAAATGACAATTTGCCATCTCCAAATATGTTAATACCAAGTAATACCCCATTCATACTGCACCAAAATCCCGGGTTTTTGCCGGGGCAAGCTCAAACTACCCGGGTCCTGGTGCAGTATGAATGGTACAAGTCAAAAATCCCGGGTCTTCAACCCAGGATTTATCAAGGGGTAATTCCCGGGTCGGACCCGGGTTGCCTGCACTATGAATGGTGCAACCCGGGTTTTTCAACCCGGGTTGCACAGAAAACAAGCTGATTGGCTGTCTGCCTGTCTCTGGAGGATGATGTCATCGGTGGGAGCACGTGGAAGATTCGAGAAGGAGCCAATGAAAACTGCTCTGGTGATGACTCCCACAAATTGCCAGGGCACAGACTTGTGCAGTATGAATGGGGTCAACCCGGGAAATTCCCGGGTCCGAGGTGCAGTATGAATGGTGTTTCTGAGCTGGGACGCTCCGAGCCCCGGCTTGAAAAACCCGGGATATTGCCGGGGCGGCAGTATGAAAGCGGTATAAGTCTACAGAGAAAACACCATACTTCCAGCACAGGAACAGAAAAAAAGCCAGAGCTGCATCACATTTGGAAGCAAGGCCTGTGGATGTTCCAAAAGAAAAAAATACAAAGTGAGAAGGAAAGAAAATAATTCTGGTAGGCTACAACGAGAACCAAAAGGACCCAGCAACAATTAGCAGGTGTGATCGTTGAAGGAGACTGTCACTCAAATTTTAAGTAGTTCCACCTGATCAACAAGTTCAATGACTAACAAGGAAAAAAGGAGCAGTGACAGGTTTATCAAATTAGGAGTTCCAGCTATTGAAGGAGAGGGAGTAATACCATCTCTGCTTTCAGTTAGAAGAGCCACAAGATGGGAAAAAAGCATTACAGCCAAACAATTATTATACTATATGGTTCGAACAGTACCACAACCTGAGCCAGAGTTGTTGAAAAAAGATGCAAAGTCTGTCTATCCAAGATACGCAGAAGTGGATTAAGGCTGCTGATGAAGAAATGTATTGCCCCTATGTACAGCAATGCTGAACCTTTGTGGGGCCTCAGAAATTCTTATTATTTGCATCAACCAGCTCCAGACCTAGGAATTAACCAAATTACCACCATGCAAGCTGCTGGATGCATTGGGATTTTAACGGCAAAGTGCAACTCTAAAAGCAAAGTTAATTGATTATAAGGCAAAATTAGTCATAAGGTGTTTGGAGCATACGTGGCATTATAATCTTCCCCATATTTTTGCAGTCACTAAAGTACATTCAGGAGACAAATTACTGCAGCAGCAGTATGAAAGATGAAACCAAGACATTACGACAACAAAACAGCCTCCTTCAATGGTAATACTGAAGAGGAGTTGTACATGTGAATCTGAACGATATGATAGAAAAGGAGTGAAGCACCTTGTTTACAAGTTATAAAGATTACTCTAGCAACTCAATCAGCAAGGGTTTGTTAGAGAAAAGAGACACTACTTGCCAACAATCAGCACAATAGCCAATCAGTTTGGGATGAGGGAAACCAAGAGGTGCTCAACTCTTGATTGATACGGCCTACGTGAAGTTTTTAAGAAGTATGATCTAACCAAGGAAAAGGTACAGAAAAGTAGTGGAAGCATTGTTGGAGATGACAACTAATTATCTGTGGACAATGCAGTCAAAATGGGATTTCTCTTCAGATGTATTAATAAGCTTCCCCAAAAAGATCTGAATGCAGTCACAAGAGACTCTTGCACTTTCTTAAACAGATTCAAGACCTCAGCATAAGACCACCTTAAACTCACAGGCTATGTGGATGCATATTGCACTGGTGATTTCAGTGTTCAAATCAAGTGGTTACTTGTTTAAGTTAGAGTGCAGCCCAATCTCACTGTTCAACACTAAGCAAGCGCCAGTTGCATTAATTACAGTGGTAGATTGTGTATCAGCAGCTTTTGCTAGCCAAGAGGTGATTTGACTGTGCCAGCTATTAGAGGGGATCTCAAAGCGTCAACCAGAGCGTACCAAGCTTGCAAATAGTAAAGCGGTCAATGCTAGAACTAAGCATATTGACGTCAGAAATCGTAACCCACGTGGACTCAGATGTAATTATGTGTGCATACTGTGAGGCGGACAAGATTATAGCTTATCCTTTGGCAAAACCACTAACAAGACCCAAGCATGAAGACCTCAGAACAAAGAGATGACTTACATAGTAAACAGCTGTTGAGTGAGCATTTTTTAATTATTCTCTATTTAAATACTTATTACAACATTAAATGTCCTGTCGGTATTTTGTAGTTTAATATAAACTTCTGCTTCTACTTCACATTGTTAATTAATATAGTTTAAAGGGGGGGGGGGGGACCCACCAGGAAATTAGAAACTGACAGTTGACTAGGATGTATGTTGCTGCAGTTTAAGAAGGAGCTTGCAAGTCTAGTTTCTCTAACACATCTGGACAATGTTCTGACTCATCTACTGCTAAAACTTAGACATGGACTTCTGTGCTTCTTCAGTAGAACCACCACCCTCTTAAGTTTGCATCATATTAAGTAATTTGTTAATGCACATGAAGATTATTATATATCTTATATTTATATATTCCCCATTTCTATCTATTTTTTGCATACACTGCCAATGCACACAAATTTTCTTCCAAAAATGTTTGCTTAACGAAAAACCCAAGCAAAACAAAAACGTTTTAGAACTGTATAACGTAACAGCCTCAGGTTTTTAAATTATTCCAAAAGTTGTGCCTATTCTTGAATACTGATGGGACAGGGAAATATTTGGCAGAGGTTTTACAATGTGAATGAGGCCAATATCTCTTTATAAACATTAAAGTCTGCGTGATTCTACTGGCCTGCCTTGGCAAGGATCTAGGCCGGGTATAGGGTTACGATGTGTCTGTTGAAGGGCAATCTAGTCATAAACCACACAGCAACCTCATCCAACACTATGTTTTTATTATATAGACATTATAAATTCCCACAGGGAATGGGTTAAACCAGAATTAACAATAAAAATAATAAAACAAAAAGTTTAGGCAATGAAATAAGAGTTGTTACTCTAAGTACTGTATATAAATTGCTGGAGGCAGCTCTTTGTAACAATAATTCACATCCATTTCATGCGCAGTCTTGCTAAAGCAGACCAAGCAAGGTTTGGAATGTAATTTAATCCCACGGATTCTTGGTACAAACAGTACACCTCCAGTTAAATTAGATGAGAAGTATTTCCTCAGAAACAAAGTTATCCTTGTGTGGCCTTTCTGTTATTACTGAAAAACTTCAGCATATGGTCCTTTAAACATAACCCAGAATGTATTTTGTGACAAAGTACAAGTGCTCTAGTATAATAACTCACCAGTACACGCTCAGCCTGGGTCACAGATGTAATACAGTAAAAGCCATCATTAATGGAGACACAGTCATGCAAAATCACATAGCTTTTGCCTGTACGTGCTATTCAGCTTTCTGTTGTTATTTGTCATGTAAAGCCAAACATCTTTATTCATTTTACAAATGTGTATTAAAATGGTTTTTGGACATCCTCCTCTCTACCAGCGGTGCATTTAGATAAGGGTGCTACCTAACTAAATGCTTTCCAGTTCCCAGGGCCTCGTACTCCTGAACCAACCATTAGTGAAGAGATCCTCCGACTGCAGCTGATCAGAAATATCACCTGAAACCTTTATACATAATTAAAAAAGTGCAGACTACTCATAGCAAACTATCCCTCATTCATGGTCCAGCCTTTCATTCTGTAATTTGAATTTGATTCTGGAGGACAGAGGGAGCCAGTGTAGGGTTTTGCAAAGTGGTGCAGCAGATGTGGAGCAGTGAGAGAGGAAGATCAGCCTTGCAGCATTTAGGATGGATTGAAGTGTGGATATATGGCTGTCAGGAATGCCAGATAGCAGGAGGTTGCATTAGTCAAGATGGGAGATGAGGGAATGGATAAGAGTTTTGGTAGCATGCTGAGTAAGAAAAAGTTGTATTCTGGCAATGCTTTTAAGGTGGAGTCGACAAGACTGGGAGAGAGTCTGGATGTGAACAATAAAACAGAGGGCAGAGTCAAGTGTGAAACCAAGGGTTTGGGAGACTGAGGAAAATATGGTGCTATTGACAGCGAGGGAAATTGACTCTTGTAGGAGGGAAGATAAGCTATGTTTTGGACATGTTGAGATTCAGGTAGCACTGAGATGTCCATGTGTGGATGACAGAAAAACAGTTGGTTACACGAGAGAGAGAGAGAGAGAGAAGGAGAGAGGTCAGGGGAATAGATATAGATTTGGGTGTCATCAGCGCAGAGGTGGTATTGGAGGCGGAATAAGCAAATTACTTCCCCAAGAGAAGCGGTGTATAATGAAAAAAGTAAAGTGTTTGCCAATTGAAAGAGCAGTGCTCCAAGATGACAGAATGAATTTATAGCGAAGAAAATCAGGATGGGAACGAGACTTCCTCTAGTGGCGCAATGCAGTGAGTGAGCACTTTTGCAGATAGTGGGACTGTTTGGTGTGCCATGGTTGGGGCTTGGATCATCGGAGACTATATGTAGTAGCTGGAGCTGCATTGTCAAGTGCTTAAGTGAGTGTTTTGTTAAAGAAACAGGCAACCTGATTAGGACAGGACAATGCAGTCATTGAAGAAAATAGTTTTAGTGAAAATGAGAAGTGAATTGGGTTAAGAATACTTTTTTGTTTTGCTGTGTATGTGTGGATTTTGGTGCAGGGGGAAGAGCTTGAGGTAAGGTGAGGCTCAAGGAAAGAAGGCTGTTGTCAGAGAGTGGGAAGGCTAAATTGGAGAAACTAGAGTTGGAGCAGTAGCAAAAGACAAGGTTAAGGGAGTGTCCATCACAGTGGGTGGGAGATGAGGTCCATTGGGAGAGACCAAAGGAAGGAAGGAAGGAAGGAAGGAAGGAAGTGAAAGAAGTTTAGTGGCAGAAGAGACAATGGGATTATCAATGTCTAGTATGAGAGCAAGCAGGTCAATTTCAACATTCCCAAAGGATATAAAATAAGTGAGCCAGGACACAAAGTTGTCAAGGAATTGGGAAACAGGACCTGGGAGGTGATAAATGACAGCAACATGAAGGTGGAAAAAATAAAATAGACGGATAGTGTGGACTTTGAACCCTGCCTCTCATTCTCTCCCTTTTAGAGGGGATGACTTATAAGGTGCAGCTTTAAGTAGAATGCCTACTCCACCACCACGCTGTTCGTTTCCAGGTCTGGGAGTGTGGTTGAGGGAGAGTTGCCCATAGGAGAGCGCTGCAGGAGATGTAGTGTGAAAGGAGGTGAGCCAAGTTTCTGTAATGGCAAGGAGGTTGAAGGATTTAAAATGCATAGATCATGTACGGATGTAAGTTACAAAAAGATCTGGCGTTGCATAGTGCACAGGAAAAAGGAAGAGGGTAGTGGAGATATGTGGATAAGGTTGATAGGATTGGATTGAAAGGTTTGTGGTGGAGCAGATAATGGGAATTGTACGGGGTCCAGGGTTAGGAGAGATGACATCAGCAGCCATGAGAAGGAGCAGGGTGAGAAAGAGGACACGCGAGGAGGATTTGTGGGTGCGAGGTGTATTTCTGTTTATGTAGGCTTGTGTGTGCGCGACGGGTGCAGGAGACAAAACCGTTCATGTGTAAAGACTAGAGAGGAGAGGAATAGTGTAGGGGAAATTGTAATAATTGAGGGAGAAAAAGGAAGATGGAGAAAGAAGAGGAGTTTGTATAGAAGTAAGATAAGTGTAAATAGGAAAGACTGTAAATTGAGTAGGTGCATGATGGAAAGATGTGAATGAATGTGTATTAGCTAGGGTAGGTAAATGAGAAAGTGGAAAGAAACAATTGATCCAAATTGTGCAGGGCAATTGAAGAGGTAAAGGATACTTTACGGATTCCTGGCTGGGGTTAATGGAGTAGGTAGTTTCTGCAGCTCTCACATGACAAGGTCCAGGAGGATGCTGACAGTTAGGTGCAGAGGGTCCAGCAACCAAACAGAGATGATCACAACAATCACAATTGAGCTCAGTGGCCAGCTGAACAGATGTTGAAAGAGCAATGACAGTTGAGCTCTCTGGGTTCCACAGCTGGACAGAGATGGTGGCTCAGTAGATCCTAAAACAGCCTTGTTTATCAGTATGAAGTCGATCATCAGTGCTACTGTGATGTTTGCCAACAGTATTCTAATTAGAGATGTTCTCCCACTCAATAGACAGATGCGATTGCTACTGAAGTGCAGACAACTGAACTTTCAGTGTAGTGAGAGCAAGACCCTTTCCTAATCCACTGTAAAGAAAATCAAGAATTTGGGGAATGGTAGCAGAAACTGGATCAAATGATTTAGTGTTGGACCACAGAATGAACATCTTCCAAATCCTCTAACAGGATCAATTTTGTTTACCGACTTCCAGTAGTACCTCATTCACTTTATCAGAGACTCTTGTATTTTTGCAATGACTGCTCAATCTCCATGGCATCAAAGGTTTTTGTGTTTTGATATGAAACTGGTCCCTGATGTTTGATCAGGCTGGTAGAAGCCAAAAGTTGTTCCAAAAGCTTTCCCCAAGCTACTGCAGGCCATGAGCTGTGTGGTCGAAAAAGAAGTACTGTTACTTCTGCGGTTTCTTTCTTGATTTTCTGTAGTGTATGGGCATTGAAAGGAAGAAGAGGAAAATTTAAAAAAAAAAAAAAAAAAAAAAAAAAGACATCCCTTATTTGAAAGTTCTATGTAATTAACAGAGCATCTTTTCTTTTCGTATCCTTGTGATGAGAATTAAACTGCATTGTATAGGTCACCATCAGGTCTATTTAAAGGGAACCTAATTTTCTGTACCAGAGGTTCAAAAACCTCTTTGCCAAGGTTATCCAGGAGAATGGATCTTGTGCAGAGACTGAAATTGACTGCTATACTGTTGTTTTTCCATGCTACATGTAGTGCAGAGAGTGAAATAAAATTTTCTTCTGCCCATTTCATGACTGTTGACACTTCTGTTCTTGCTTTCATAAACCACCAGGGTGGAACAAGAAGCAACTACTAATCAGTTGTGTGAGGTGTGTCATAGGAAGATGTGAAAATGCTGAATCGCACGACATACTGCCCCATTTCTAGAATGTCACTTATAGGCATTTTTGTTCTGGAGCCAAAACTCTTTGCCCTACTTCTAAAAGTAGATAAAATATCCAGCCTTGAAGTCTGGTGAGCACAGTCCATTTTGGTTGTGAGAGGGACACCCCTTGAACTCTTAGGCTTGCCCCCATCCAAAAGGATTTCCTTTGCAGTATTTGTTAGTTGTTCTGGGGAAGTTTGATTGCAATCCCAATGATTATGTCCAGTTGAAGACTTCACATATACCACCCTGCCCACAGAAGAACACATTCCTAGCATGCATAGACAATTCCTTATTGGAACCTTTTTTCTCAAGTTGAAGTTGGTTTGCTAGATATTGAATTCTCAGAAGTCTTTACTCTAACCGCGACACTATTTTGTTTGTTATGTCTATCTCTACTTATAGAAACTGTAGCTGATGAGATGACACAAAGTAAACCTTTACAGTGTTTATACAACCATGTTTTCGTAGAAACATCATCACTTGGATAATTTTGTTTGAAGACTTCAGAGTTTCCCTTCATGAGAATGTCATCCAGAAAACTCCATACCTGTGGTTCCTTATTTACAAAAAAGTACCTTCGTGAAGGTCCGTGAGAAATGTACAGTCTGAATGCAAGAACGGTGAACGGGAAACAAAGAATCTGAGGAACTGATAATGTTGAGGTATAATAGGAATATGGAGACACACATCCTGTAGATCTATTGGAGGGAAGAAATCCTCCCTTCTCTATAGTTGAAGAATAAATCTTACTGACACCTTGTGAAAATTTCTTGCGTTAACGAATTGATTGAGCGTTCTCAATTCTAGGGTGTAAATTTATCGAGCTGCAGGGTTTAAAAAGTGGAGATGTTGCCTAAAGCAACCAGATTCTAGTTAACATTTATTTAGTACATTCTACAAAACAAAAGCTAAAATCTGATTGATTGCTATAGGCAATAGTTCCTCTTTTCCAGACCCACAGCTTGGTAAATTTACCCCTAGGACTGTTCAGAAACCTCATGAATCTTTCACCAGAAATGGCTTGGAATAAATGCCGGTGCCATTTTGCTTCATAGGAAACAGAGAAATTACTACTACTTTTAGCAATGTCTTAAAACGGTTTCGTAATCTCTACAAAGGATTTTGCGAACCCAATGACCTTGAGTGGTGAGCCTCCAAGCATACTTTCAAATCCACCCCCACACACAGTATTCACTGAAGGCATGTTTAGGGGAGAGTCATTGCACGGTCTTTGGTCCTTACTTCAAAAGGACTGTTTAAATGGGATAACACCAAAACCGACGAAAATACTGCTTCCCTGGCTGATAGCTCGTGTTTCTCTGAACTGTTGTCGAAAAGGTAGTAAAGGAAAACGTTTACATTTACCTATCTTGCAGCAAATAATGTGATTTACCTCCAATCATGGAGTCTGAAATCTCACACCCAACGTGTGGTTCAGCGATCGTTCTGTGGGTCTGCCACAAGCAGGCATTATGCTCTCCTGATGACCACGGCTAGAGCCATACTTCTAGATGAGAAAGAATTTTGTATCCAATAAGCCTTCACAAAAGGAAATCGATTATATCTGCTTACTTTAACTTTTAAACATTACCTGTTCTGTCTTGCATATTTTTACGACAAGTCTCTGCCCTAACTCAGTGCTCTGTAGACTGAAGCCATAGCTACTCTAGACGTTATCCTTGTTCCCGAGGAAACGTGAAGTTTCTTAAAGCACCTTTCCATTTTCTGTCTACAGGATCCCCCATAATGGAACAGTAGTTTTAGAAGACAAACTGGCAACATCTACATCAATTTTTGTTACTTAAAACCATTTAGAAACATCTTCATCCAGAAAAGGATACATACGATCAATTATTTTAAAATTAATTTGATGCCTTATTTTGCTCCCATTCTTTATAAATCATATTTTTTATAACTATGTACAAACACACTGCCATTCCTTTGCCGATCCTCAAATCTATTACTTTAGTTTTGTTGTTAATGTATTTAAGTAGAACATTCACATCATGGTTAAATAACCTGGGTTTGTTCTGCAGTCTCTCCAGACTCATTGCTAGACGACTAATCAAGCGCACTTAGAGAACCCATAGATCCATCTGTACCTGAAGGCTCAGGTTGTTCATCATCTATTTCCATATTTAATGTGATCTGGACCTCTTATGCCCTTGTACATAAAACACAAATTATCCTTAGTAGCAAGTTTATCTTGCATAGAGGTCATCAGCCATGAGATTGATCAGCCATTTGTTGAGCATACTGAGCTATGGTTTCATTGTGTTGAGGTATACAATCCACACAAAGTCCCATCATAATCCTTATTCAAACACACATGATTTTTGTGGTCTTTTATCCTTAAGAAGCTTCTGAAAGAGTACCGAGAAGGAAAGGGTTACTACGTAATCTATCTAAAAACTCTGCATTTCTAAAAACGGGCAAACTTTGAGCAAGTTCTTTTACTTTTTTGGGGTGGTATCAGGCTTGATAATATATAAATTTCTGAATAAATGTAGTTTCTAATTGAGAATCTTCTGAGCGTTCCCCATGCCTTCAATGCCAATCAGCGTGAACCAAAAAAAGACCAAAACCAAAAAAAGAGACTTCACATATGCGCCGGTGAACTACCAGTGAGCATTTTTTCAAATCGGTTTTGGATCACACGTTACTGGTTTAAATTCAAACCAGGAATTCTCTGGTCATACTGCTGGACAATCACTATATGAAACCACTGACCCATATTTGATACAGATATAATCCTTATAGAAAATACTGGCAGGGCTAGTGTTTCCTTTAGCATAACAATCAGTGTTTGACTCTAAAAGCTCCAGAGTCAATTGTAAAAAAGGAGGACCTCTACAACCCTGCTTTTGGTGCTTAGAAGTAGCAGAGGAGCATCTGGATTCGCTGGTAACAGGTAAACCACATGCACACAAGCATTAAGATAGATATAGTTCTGACTTGCTTAGGAAGTAAATGCCCTAATATCATGGGGCTTGAACTGAAGGCTATTAATTCTGAGCCATTCCTATGCTTGTTAATGGATGCCCCTTCTCATATTCTATCTGCTGCAAGGAATTCTCTTCAGAGCCCTTCCTGGTAAACTCATTACTAGTGGCAGCCTCGTAATTCTCCACATTTCAGCTCTCAGCACAAGCATATGACTTGGGATCAAGGCAGGCAGGAGACTCACCTCTAATTCCAGAGAGCTGAACACTTCACTCTGGGGAATTAATCATGAGAATCAAGGAGAGGCCTGAGAGCTTGGCTAAGACTTTAGCAATTCTCCCAGCAACATACCCCACAAGACAAGAGATTTGCTTTATGCGGCCTGACATTGATCTTTAGTAGAAAGGCCATTGATCTTTAGTAGAAATAGCAGCCGTTGAATCACACTGGAAAATCGATAAAAGCCAATTTCATGTTGAACAGCAAGATTCTCTAAAAAACACTACACAATTATAAATACCTTATGTACCTATATCTTGCTCAACTCTAAATGTAAGGCCCTAATCCTTAAAGTTGGAATGACCACAAAACTCTAAAGAGCTTGTGGTGTGGTGAATGTTAAATATAAAATAAACAATTTGAATCCCCCAATATTAGAACTGGATATTTGGCTACCTATGGAAAAACAATAGAACCTACACATGTTGTACAATACCTTATATTAAAGAACTGAATCAAAAAGCAATACCCAGCCTGTTTGAGCATCTATACTTAGCTCAGCTCTTGCACATAGAGTTGTATAAAATACTTGTGCCACTGCCTCAGGTAAAGAATTACAATGTTATAAAGCATCATTCCCAGGTAATTAATTTCCACAGAGTCGTTTCTTCCCCTTTAGCGGAGCCCTATGAATTGCACTCAGAAACGTTTTTTTCCCCTGAGGCTACTCCGCTTCTGTAGTACAGCCTAAAGAGGTGTGGCCACGCAGACCTATAACAGGCCACAAAAGCAGAGTTTGCATCTGCCTATTGGTCCTCCCAGCTGTTCTCGTCTCCGGGAACTGTAATGGGAAGGAGGAGGTCAACAAAAATGTTACCACCGATTCGGTTTTAAAAGAAAAAATTAAAACACTGGACATAGGTGAAGGTGGTGGTCCTAAAGGGTTTCGAAACACAACTTTGGCAGGCGAATAGGCACATTTGCAAAAATAGCAAAACCTTGTGCTCAGAGGCAGAACTAGTGAGCTGTGGGCCCGATGCAGGAAGTCGGGCCCACATTTCGCCAGTTCCCCGTGCAGTGTGCCTATACCTCCATTGGCCCCGATGCACCGCACCTTTTTCACCAATGATAGATCTGCCACTGATTATACTCCTGCATGTTTTATACTTTCATAAATTACCTTTAATATTTCTAACCTGCAAGACATTAACCATACAGATAACATACTAATATTGCAATACTGCTCTATAGTATACAATATGCTAAAACTATGTATGTGCATCAAACAATGTAAGGTTGATATCATCAGTTATTAATGCTAAACTAACCTGGTGAAATCCTGCATCTGCTGTCAGGCAATTTTCCTGCTATCACAGTAAGCGAGGCCCATAAAAATGACCAGGATGCTTCATAATAGTTCTGCCAAGATTGATCAGACCATTATTGGGATGTCGATAAATGTGATCAGAAGATGACCACAGATTAGGTCTATTGGCCATCATGCCGAATAGTTGTTCTTCTCTAATTTGTCAATCTGAGTGTAGTATTTGGATACGCTTGCCCATGCAGAAGGGCCAATCATCCAAAAAAAAATAATCTCTTATGCATAGAAAAGAATATCCACATCCTACGATGGGTTGAGAGAGTACTGGTTAGTCTCCCCATTTTCAGGGATGTAAGGGACACAAAACTTTCCTTCCAAATCAGGTTCCCGGGAAATAAGCTTTTACAAGTTCTCACTTCTTGGGTATCATGGTTGATATGTCCAACATGGTTTGCCAAAGGGTACCACTTCTACAGGCCCCAACATAGTAGTTCTATACAAGGGAGGATCATGCTATGTTGACAACCTTACACCAGTTTGCAAAAATTTACAGAACACCAAACAGTCGGGTTTATACAGGTATTAAACAAACCTGATATAAGAAATTATACAAACAACTTAATAGCTTTTTAGTAGAGTAAGAATGATAAAATGCTTGTGATAAGTACAGAGGATCCACAGCATGAAGAGGATTATTATTCAAGAGAAAAATGTCAAAGTCAGTAATGTGTCTCCACTGTGAGCATCTTACATGTGTATGACAGAGTAGCTTAGGTAAATATTTAAAAGATTTCCCAATGCACTTCGTTGCTAAGGAGACAATACGTGAACTAAAATACTATTGCAATACACAGACGTAATCAGCAGCAGTTATGTGGCAGGAGACCAATTTAATGCCTAGAAGACAGGTTACAGAGCTTAATATACTAACACAGAGCAGACCACAGGACCTATAAGAGAACTTGTTGGGATAAATGTATTCTCTAATATAAGGAAATGCATTGTCACAAGGATGAACAGATATGCTAATTTCAAGAGAAAAAATGATTTGGAGAGAAGTAAAATATAATACTACTTATATTGCCATGTGCCCATAAAACAATGGGTAATTTAAATAAAAAAAATTAAAAACACGCAACCTACAATGGTCACGGAAAATTCAGTTTTGGGTGGAGTGTCCAATGTTAAACCCAACCCCAAAAAACGTAAAAGCAAGTCCGCTGCGCACTATGCTCTCTCCGAAAGGCTTCCTCCATCCGTACAATGGTAAGTAGAGGAAGCTGGCACAGGAAAAAGCCTTCTTGTCAGAAAGACAGACTTGGCTTTCAAGTAAATACAAAATAAATAATGCTAGAGGACCTTGCACAAGTCCCACAAGATCTTAGGCTCCCCAGCCACGGAAGAGCCTTGGAAAGAGCAGGGTGGTGGGCGTTTCGACATATGTAAAAGTGAAAGTGACAAACAGTGAAAAAAAATAAAAATAAAACCATGCCATGAAATATGGCCTCAGACTTACGTAGGAATAGTTAAACCCGTCTGTCATTAGCCCAGTACTGATAAACTTACCAATGGTACCTATCAGTGTGGAGTTTTAATGATCTACCAAAGTTTGTGTGCGCTTCCCCCGGGTGCCTGGTTTCCTCCCATGGTCCAAAAACACCCACATAAAACACTACCGAATCCCTGTCTGTTACCTTAAGTCAGGAGCCACATTGTGCTGCAGCTGACGGCGCAGGATGACTCCGTCAATCCTTTCCTCCACAATGTACAGAAGGAGAATTAAAACACAGCTACTGGTTTTAGGTAATGGGGGACTCTTCCCTATTAGTTACATTGAGGGGGACTGCTAAATATCCCCTTTAATCTAGATTTACTTCTAAGAAGATCACCAATTCTCACAGGCATGAAAAAGCAAAATAAGGGTGTACTCGCACCTCCATCCTGAGCAGGAGAGAGTCATAGAAAATGGAGCACTACTAAGACATATAACCTAGGCAATTTTACTTTCATAATCACTTAACAATGGCATTTACCCAAAGACCTAATAACATTTGATTTGTAGAAAATACATTTTCTTCATTCATTGCATATGAAGAATACATAGTGAAAAGAAAGAAAAAGTACAATCTAATACAGTGCAGCTGAACAGCGATAGAAACGACCCTACCTTTCATTCCCTGGCTGGAATTTTGTTAGTAGCGATGGCCGTCTCCTCTGTGGCATTAGAACAGAACTATGGCCTAGATGAGAGCTGTAATCTCTTGAATGGTGCTGATACTCAAGAAGATTGGAATCCTGCAGAACCAAAAAAATACATAGGGGATTTAAGTCTCCACATATCATAGAAATATCACAAAGTCAAACGTCATTTTTTCTTCTTCAAAATGAAGATTTTTTTTCCCCAAAACTTTCAAACACCTTGTAGTGTCCAGTAATTCAGATTAGAAAAAGTTATGATCAGTTATGCTCATGCTCTTTTCAGGCCACATAAATTATATACAATGGTATTATCTAATTAGTGGTGAAGTTACCAAAGTCCAGTACCAGGGAATATGACAAACTATTGAGACTAAACAATTATTTAGAAATAAATCTATCTAAATTAATCACCATAAAAAAACAAACACACACCAAAAAACACACCTAACAGATACCAACTTTACATTTCTTAAAGCTACAGGAAACAATTTGGTGAAAGGCTGAGCAAACATACTGAATGATAATGATGACATAAAACCATTATTGCCAGATTAACAAATCCATAGAGGATTCAGAAATCAAAGAGCCAGAATTTGAGAAAAGATCAGTTTCAGGGCTCGTTCACCACCTGATCTGCTACTTTGGTGGCAGGGGGTTAACAATTTTTTTGACTGTTATCCTTTAACACTCTGAACCAATTCTAACAAATAAAAGATAAAGATCAGCGAGGTAGACAAAAAAATTGCATTGTTTTTCATCCTCTGGCTACACCTACCCCCCCCCCCCCCCACACACACACACACTGTTACATATGGGGGGGGGGGATAGGGATTCGGACATCTAAATGGAAAAAACTCAAGGGCAACTTTGTGCACAATGTCAGTATCAATAGCTATAATTCCAGAGCATCAGTATTTACCATAGCAAATTTGTACAGTAACTTTGTGGGGGGAAAATCCCACATTTGGTCCTCATGTGCCAAGAAAAATAAGAAAAATATATGTATCTGCTAGTGACTGTAATAAATGGAAAATAATCCAAGGGATACACATGGACTAATACGGTCTGGGATATTTACACTATAAAACATTCCCTGCCAAGAAACCGTACACAGTGCAGTAAGGAACCTGCTACAAGTGACAAAGTTACAGGAACACCCAGCCAGGATCTTCACAATTGTAGTTCACGCAGTGCTTTATCTGTCTAGAAGGTGACAAGGTGTAAGCAAGGGCATGGATCGTATTTCTTAGGATTTATCCATCACCTGGGGACCTAGCAAATGTGTTTTAACCCTGCAGCACTTTATAAGTCATGTCCAATGAGTCATGCAATGGAAGGAAGCCTCTCCCGTCTTCTATCTTTATCTTGCACAGACATGTCATATCTCATTCATTTGCTGCTAAAGCCACAAACTTATTTTTTTTTTTTTTCAAATACTGGTTTACCAACAAGCTCCTAGGTTAATATTTAAAAGGAGAGTAGGTGATGCGAAGTGTCATCCTTTTGTTGGAATGGTGCTTGTTCTGCATATTCAGTTTGTACCAAAATCCTATAACATACATCAAATAGACATTTCCACAATATGTACATCTTACACAAGAGTGTAAAAAACACACACACACACACACACACACCACAATAAATCAGGATACCCACTGGCACTGCGTTTGCATGAAAAATAAAGCAAACTGCATGTGAAAATATATATCAATGCAATTTGTTTGACATGCAGATCGCTCTTGGTATATCCATGATTGCAGGGGCTGGCTGGGCAGCAGAGGGGCACCTGTCCCTCGGGCCGGTCCCATAGTGGGCTACGTCACTGGACTACATACATTTATTTTCCCTTCAAAATGGTTCCAATAGGCTGCAGAGTTTCACCGCCCCCCCCCCCCCTGCATACTGATAAGCACTAGACGCCTTTGCATGCTTTTTTTCCCCCATAACACAAGCAGCACAAGACTTTTCCCATTCATTTCAAAAGTCCATTGGATTTAGAGGGGTTTCCATCAAGTGCAAAGTGCAGAAACCCCACTGAAATGAATGGGAGATGTTCAGTACATAAAATAAAGAAACACAGCCAGTCTTCTGGACTTCTAATATCTTATACACAAGTCCTGTGATTTGTGCAGAACTGCTGGATGCTATCATCATCATTTATTTATATAGCGCCAACATATTCCGTAGCGCTTTACAATTGGGGACAAACATAGTAAACTAACAAACTGCTATGCTAATATTCTTATAATTTACAGAGATGTGCATTTTCCCCATCATAATTAGCAATAGTGGGTACAATATTCCAAGTACTTTGAAAATACACTTGATTTCCCCCCTTAATGAAGGCAGCATTTAAAAAGTCCCCTATGAATTCTGCATGCAAACTTGCATTTACCCTCAGCTGCAGTCAGTCATTTGTCAGTCAAAACATTTTATTGAAAACCACACCAACAAACCTCAAGGTTTAAAATTAACATGCTAAAGGGTTACTCTACATTAACGGCTAAAGGAAATGACTCACTATTCTCACAGTTAAGATTATTATGCTGTAATATCATTGTCAGACACCTGCTACAGTTGCAGTGTGGGCGGCAGACATAACATTTCTGTAGAGGAAGACCCAATTCATTTTATGTATGTTCCCTACAATAAATCACAAAGCCTTTGGAACAAGGGAATATGACAAACGCTGACCATCTGTTGATTGTATGGTGTGGGCCATAATACACCACTTAATGTTGTCTCTTAACCTGTTCAGTCCCTCAAGTGCTCTACTTCTAGTCCTTCTCCACCACCCCTCTAAGATTTAGAATTCACCCCTAGATTAAACAAATGTCCTCCGTACCCTTAGATTAAATTAAACTATCATGTATATCCATATTAACTGTAATGTGGCCCCATACCCACGTAAATATAATTGTTCCCCAACAATAACGTTCCCAGCAATGTAGTATCAGTATGGTCCATGATAATGGTACAACACTAGGTGGCAGTGTTTTAATCCAAGCAGCTATGTTGTGCAACCTTCCTGTACATCTAGTAAGCAAAGCCCACTTCCTTTTCAACCTCAAGATATGTAGCTGTATTATAAGTTATTTTTCACTTGTACATCATCATCATCATTTATTTATATAGCGCCACTAATTCTGCAGCGCTGTACAGAGAACTCATTCACATCAGTCCCTGCCCCATTGGGCTTACAGTCTAAATTCCCTAATATAGACACACACACACAGACAAAGACAAACAGGGAGACAGACAGAGACTAGGGTCAATTTTTTATAGCAGCCAATTAACCTACCAGTATGTTTTTGGATTGTGGGAGGAAACCGGAGCACCCGGAGGAAACCCACGCAAACACAGGGAGAACATACAAACTCCATCAAATTATAAACTTCTGTGGCATACACCCACACTGTATAAATAAAGCTGAAGAATCAAATTTGGTATTTGCGATTTGTAGCCACTTGCAACAGCATCAAGGGCTTCAGTACCCTCGTCAGTGAATGCCAACAATATGCGCGCAATTAACAACTGGGTGCCACAGTGGCATCATTTATATAGCGCCATTAATTCCACAGCGCTGCACTCACATCAGTCCCTGCCCCAATAGAGCTTACTGTCTAAACTCCCTAACACAAACACAGACCGAGATAGCAGCCAATTAACCCATCAGTATGTTTTTGGGGAGAACATACAAACTTCACCCAGATAATGCCATGATCGTGAATTGAACTCATGACCCCAGTGCTGTGAGGCAGAAGTGCTAACCACTAAGCCACCGTGCTACCCATGACCGTGCATTTCCACATGATGCTATGGTAAGGATCTTTGCTCATTTTTTGCTTACACCTCACAGGAGGTACGGACAAAGTTTTCATTGCCATAATTGCCAGTAATGAGCATATAAATACAATGCAAAAACTACTACAGAATCTTGTGGCTAATTGAATCAGTTCTTATAACTGTATGCCCTATGTTTCTGTAGGGGAAGTATCATTTAAGAGTTTGTCTACATTTCCATTATATCTGATAATGCAGAATGTGAGATATTTGTCTGTTTATGCACAGAATGGGTGCGTGTCTCTCACAACCCCACTTCTCCCCTTTTAGCCATGGATATAATAAAGTATTCCCTATAAGAATAGGGTAAATATACTGAACATATGCAATATACACAATGGTGAAAATATAAGACATTTCCCTAATAGACAAATATATGTATTAAAAGGTTGTGTAAATATAATATGATACAATAGTACTGATGGAGTTGATTAATAAATGTGTCAAAATATTATATTTATAGTGAAGAACATGAAGTCATTTATGAGACTATAATTAAAAATATGACATGGAAAAAGAAAACATTTTAGCCTTCTGGATTTATGATGTAACTCGAACCTAAAACATATCAAACAAAAAGGTGGCATAATCTAAGGTACCAGAAGATAAACGTGTAGAAATACATTCCCACCTGTTACAAATTACAGTTTAGCTCGCGCCTACGGGTTTGCAATTTTAATTGAGCACACCATACTTTCTGCTTTCACTTCCTTGATTCTATTTTTTAAGATTTTGCCAAATAGACCTGGAATTTATAAGACAAAATGCGATAGGTTTGTTTTTTTAAAACCATTAATAAAAAGTGATTAA
This sequence comes from Mixophyes fleayi, assembly GCF_038048845.1. Lineage (NCBI taxonomy): Eukaryota > Metazoa > Chordata > Amphibia > Anura > Limnodynastidae > Mixophyes > Mixophyes fleayi. The sequence continues at coordinate 353,598,488 of NC_134402.1, read as the reverse complement.
GATAATATAAGTAAAATTAGTGGACTGGAGGGTCTCCATTTTTTCCAATTCTGGTAAAAATAGTATAATAAACTCCCCCAGACACAGGTTTTCCCATAAATTCAGTAAACAGTTTATTTATATTAACAAATTCCCAAGAAAATTACTCTACTTGTTAACTTTTCCTCCAATAATTCTAAACTAAAATACACGTGGATAAAAACCCCACTAACATCACACCACCACAAATAAACATTATCACGTATCTACGGATCTCTTGCCTCACAATGGATTAGCGCTTCAATAGAAGATTCACACAAGTCACTAGATTTCAAAGTAAACGGCAGCTTCTCCGTTCCTGGACAGGCATGTCTACCTCCATGGTTATTCCTTGCAAACACTGAGCTAGGTGAAAAATTGTGCATTGGAATACCATGACCGCTTACTGTACATCTCTTTCCATGGTCTTCAATTTCAGAGACTGTACCAAACTGAACAACAGCACATTACTGTATAAGTTTAGAATTAAGTAAGGGTAGTATTTAAAATAAAATAGAAAATAATCAGATCCACTTATAACATACTGGGGTGTAGAACACCCATGCAGTTTGCTACATACAGGTTGACCTTGAAATGCTGGGGTTGAGAAAGGTTATTATCCTACAAGGCTTTAACTATTTCTAGGTGCAGTAATGGTTATATTATAGTTGGTGATATAGGTGCATTAGTGCTTTACTAATAGTAGCAATCAATGTTTTAAACGTAAATACTTTAATACTAGTATATTAACGGATAATCCCATTTTCGGCTTTTATTATTTTTTTTTAAAACCGGACAACTGAAACCTTTTCCTGATGATCAAGAAATTGGGCACGAAAGAAAGAGCCATCTGTAGTATCCCCCACAGCCACATCATTGTAAAGCTTCTACACACCATTATGATGAAATGTGAAAGTCTCCATGATACTCCTAGAGGCAGATGCAAAATCCGGCAGTTTTGTAAAATTATCTTGAATTTTCCCTGCCAGGTTTTGCCTTTAATAAAATTGCCATTTTAAAACCCGCCAACAGAATAGACAATTTTACGAAACCGATGAATTATACAGTTACCCCCTGGGCTTTCACATGAGGAAACCTTGGTGCATAAAAGCGGAGCAAGGACAACGCAAGAGGACAAACATAGTAAACTAATAAACAAACTGGGTAAAACAGACAAAGAGGTGAGAAGGCCCTGCTCGCAAGCTTACAATCTATGGGACAATGGGAGATTGATACATGAGGTTAAGTCTACATTTTGCATTTTGGCCCAGCCAGACTGCAGAGGTAAAAGTGACTCTTAAGCTAAATGATCCACACAACAATGTTGGTCAGGGGGTAGTTGTCTTGTGTGAAATTGTGTAACAGGTGGTAATAGGGTTATGTAGTGAGGCCAAGAGGGTGGCCAAGGAACACTACAAGCTTGTCAGAAGCGGTGGGTCCTCAGAGAACGCCTGAAACCTATAGACCAGGAGAGTCCCATTGTGCGAGGGGTTGCAGCCCGAAAAAAATCCTGCAACTGGGAATGGGAGGATGCAACGAGGGTGGATGAGAGATCTTCTCCTCTATCCCTCTCACGCATCCCCCGCACTATCTTCTCCTCTATCCCTCTCACGCATCCCCCGCACTATCTTCTCCTCTATCCCTCTCACGCATCCCCCGCACTATCTTCTCCTCTATCCCTCTCACGCATCCCCCGCACTATCTTCTCCTCTATCCCTCTCACGCATCCCCCGCACTATCTTCTCCTCTATCCCTCTCACGCATCCCCCGCACTATCTTCTCCTCTATCCCTCTCACGCATCCCCCGCACTATCTTCTCCTCTATCCCTCTCACGCATCCCCCGCACTATCTTCTCCTCTATCCCTCTCACGCATCCCCCGCACTATCTTCTCCTCTATCCCTCTCACGCATCCCCCGCACTATCTTCTCCTCTATCCCTCTCACGCATTCCCCGCACCATCTTCTCCTCTATCCCTCTCACGCATTCCCCGCACCATCTTCTCCTCTATCCCTCTCACGCATTCCCCGCACCATCTTCTCCTCTATCCCTCTCACATATCCTCCCGCACCTTCCTCTCCTCTGTCTCTCTTTCAATCACCGCAATCCAACCCCCCCCCCCCTCCCCAAGCATCTTGCGGTAAATTGTCAGGGCAGAACCAGAAACAGTTCCCAGGTTGCAGAGAACAGTGCCAGTTTAGAAGTGTGCCAGTATGACATACCGTCTCATACCGGCACTGCTTTGGAACTAATAATAATAATAATAATAATAATAATGTTAATAATGTTTCCTGGCATTGGAGTATAATAAAGAGAAAAAAATACGTAAAGGATTGAAAATTAATTGGTCCTCTGCTGCTGTGTAAGATTCTGTGTTCTCCTTAGACAAACTTACTGGAAAAAGATTTAAAAAACACAGCACTGAGAATTCAATTAACCCAATCGATATGACACTACAAAAAAATAAATTACGAAAATAAAATAGATTACACAATGCTTATAATTTAAAACTAGGTAAACCCGGCAGTAACCACCTTAACGTAATTTAGGCATTACATTTCAGTTTAATTTAACATAAATATATATATATATATATATATATATATATATATATATATATATATATATATATATATATATATATATATATACATATATACACATACACTTTTTTTTTTAGTTATTTATTTATTTTTAGATACACACACACACACCACATATGTTGTGGCAAATACATCATCATGTTCAGTGCAAGCAGCGTGACAGATGTTTTTGTTATTCGTTGTTGGCGACTATAATATTCCTGACTGTAAGATTATTGAACTGCGCAATTTGTACGATCTGTAAGGTTTCCACCACATGGACATCGAGGGCAGCTTCTTGGCATGTTTGTTGTAAACAAAGGATAATTGAACAATGAAATAACAGTAGTCCGTGATTGAGGTCCCCGCACTGATATATGTTCCTGAAAATAATGGTCAGTTTTCAGACCACCCAGCAGGTCCTATGTTCCAGATCACTCAGCAGGTGCACAAGGAGAGCTCATGAAGTGTCACAATACACCTTGTGCACCTGCTGGCTGCTCTGGAAACTGTCAACTGTCACATTTTCCAGAGGACAATGTTAATGCATTGTTGTATATGGCGAGCAGACGTTTTGCGAAATAACCCTGAAACAATGCAACCGATTACAATTTTACTGCAAATCTACAGACCAAAAGCTTTATTTTGGTATATGATGAGCCGTGCTCAGTTAACGGCATCATAGAAATAAGTCACTCATAATAGTCGTACTTGCTATTAATATATAGATAAATAGTGTATTTAGTAATTTTAATAAAATTCATTTGTATGTATATTTCCATGAACTTCTTGTCATAATCGATTGGATTAATTGAATCCCCAGCGCTGTGTTTTAAACCTTTCTCCAATCTCTTCTCTATTTACATACATATCTATATAGATAGATATATGGAACAGTGAGTTGATAGAATTAAAAAAAAAAAAACCTCCCCAAAAATCCCAATATTTAGTGTCACAAACCTCTTGCAACTGGTAAATTAAAGTTCAAATGGGCAATTAAGCACCTAGTTGTTGGCATTTCTGAACTTTCCATCTCCCTTAAACTTAAAATGAAGACATATTCCAATGACAGCCAGGGGAGGTTGCACAGTTACATCCTGTCCTCTCTCTCCTTTTATTAATAGATTCTGGATGTGCAGCTAGCAGCCCGAATGTTTTCTGTATTTTATGACTGCAGCACGCTCTGTCTGCATTTGTGTCCTCAAGGGAAATGTAAGCTCCATGAAAGCACAGTTATGCCATGTAGATATTGACTTGGGACCCTCTTCAAAGTGTGCGAGTGTGGGGAGGAGGAAACAAAGAAGACACACAATGCTGAAAGGTTCAGACAAGCCTAGAAAGGATAACAAAAAGGTGAAGCCTAAAATGCAAGTTTCCCATTATAAAAGAAATTCTAGTAACATTCTCAAATGTGTGTAATATTTTCTAACAGATCACTAGATATGTCCACACACACTGGCACGTAAGTACAACATCAAACATCTACTGTTCTATCAAATTGAGAAAGAGACAGACCGCACGAGCGAGTGACAGCCACATAGAGAGAAGCAAAATGGCACTCCACACTCTTAGGATTAATATAAGCTATACCAAGCATTTTTTTCTGATGTAAACATACATATTTTTCATTAATTGTGGGGGTGAGGGGAAATCACACATTTCACGTAATGACAGAATTTATTTTGTGGAATTTTTCTCCAAACGTATCCTAATGGCTTTTTGGCAACCCTTTTTCTTGTAAGGTCTGTTAAAGGACAGCTCTAGAAGGCCTCTTTTATATCTCAATCTGTACCTATAGTTTACTTTCTCTTGGCAGCAAAGGTTAACAGGAGGCTATAATAATCCTATTGCTTTGTAGTAAAATACATCACTGTAATAAAGCCATAATCAGGTTATTACCAGGTTATTACCATTAGCGACACAGCACACACAAATACATGAATAATTGTGGCTATAACCATACATTACCTCCAGCGTGGCATGAAATCGATTAAATGTAACCTTTGCACAATAATTGCTCAGGTGCTAATTACAAGCACATACCATTCTTTAAATCTTATTGTAAAAAGCTAGTTAAGCAAGGCCATTCTTCTTTCTTCCCGTCCTGAATCCAGTGACCCAGAATAACCCTTGAGTGCTAGACTCATTGAGATAGCATAATCACACTGTCTTACACACTGGCTGTATCAAAACACCACAGCTCTTTGCTGATGCATTAAAAGCCGCAGGTCATAGCCACAGATTTCTTCTTTTCTGAAGACTTTCTACGCGCCATCACCCTGCACAGCACTTTATGTAAATCCCTACATCCTTCCCGGCATTTAGATCATAAGCTCACTGCTTACATACCTACACTGGTACATACATAAAGCTGATCTGACCGCCAGTGTAGATTACTCACTGTCCATAGAGAGACTCAAAGCTACAGATTTAATGGATGATGCGGTCACTATCCGCACATCCTTGGATAATTCATTACATTTTCAGTTTCATTCTCGCCTTAGGAGAGCAGTCCCACCAGCCTGATGTTAGGATGGAGCTTACATTTTTCAAACATGATTTTCGATAGACTTCTGTAGAATCCTAACCCTCTTCCCCCCCCCACTAAAAAAAGAAAATCTCTAGTTTGCATTGTGGGATTACTGTTTCAGCCCACTTACAGCCAAACATGTTCTTAGCCATAAATACATTGTTGATGCATCACAGCTACACCCAGCAGCCAAAGATCTATGGATGACTCCATTAATCACTACAAATGGATTGGCTCTGCTACTGCAGTCTTGCCCCTGCAGTGCAAGGATGATTTGTGGTTGTAATGCATTGTGTGGCCTGAATATATCGGTTAGGAATAATTCCCACGTCCCCGGATAAGCACAGCCCTGTCACAAGGGATTTAAAAATAAATAATAGCAATCATTTATCAGAACACGGGAAGCAAACTGTACCCTAGCATTAATCGCAAAGTCTGTACCATGCGTACGTTACATAGAATACAGAGTGACATTCACAGCTCATTATTATATATGCACACAAAACTCCTAGGAGTCAGACTGATCAATACCTTGTGAAAACTTTCATTAGAAAGAATGAATAATCAATATATTACTCAAAGAGCACCAAGAGGGAACTTGGCCATTCAATATAATTTCTTTCTAACCTTGATAAAAGGCACCTTGTAGACTTTATGTTAAACTATTTCTGATCAGCAACTGCCTATTGCAATATACTGCAGACACACACTGTCCAAACACTTCAAGGCTAGGTTGCATACACTTTGAAACAGAGAATGTAATTATATACATACACATACATACTTTCAGAAAAACTGTGAGGCTTCTCATTTGAGATTACTGCACTCAACAGGCTAGTTGGACAAACAAAGGATACCAGTGCTCGACCAAAAGTAATATAAAGGTCACATACTCATTGGGGTTTTACATACACTAGCTAAAAATAAACAAAAAAATAAATAAAATAAAAATATCAGGACATCCCACACTAAATAGGGAGAGTTGGCAGGTATATTTACATGTATTTTGCAAAAAAGTAAAAAGACAGAGTAGGTGTAATGGACAGGCACAAATTCCAAATGAATACAACACTCCCCTAGTCTGCCCTGATCAAGCGACCTCTCTATAACCCCCTCCCTCACACTGGATGCTGTCACCCCTGCCACCTAGGTCCACCGCTTAATTCCCCAACCCTGGCATTCCAAATTCATCCGCTTTCTTTAGAAATGCTCTCGCACTGCTGAACGCCTCTGGAGGAAATCTCGCCCTCAGGCTGACTTCCTTCACTTTAAAGTTTATGCTCTCTTCCTACTGCTCTGCCTCTCCACCACCAAACAATCCTTTTTTAAGTGCCTCATTTCTCCTGAATCCTCCAATCCCCACCGCCTCTTTGCCACATTCACCTCTCTCCTCTCCCACTCTCCTTCTCTGCTACTGACTTTGTCTCCTTTTCTCCTCCAAAACTGAAGCCATCAGATTTAACATCTCCTCCTCCCTTCCCTCTCCTACCACCCTCTTTGCTCCACCTTCCTTTAACCACCAACCCTGGTGCTTATTTTGCGCCACTCCCTCATTCTTTCCTCTCCCCTGTCTACCGGTCACCTGGATCCTATCCCCTCACCTTCTACGCTCTCGCTCCCCCACTGTTTGCTCCTATTTAGCTCTCCTCTTCATCCTGTCTCTTTCCACTGGCTTCATCCCCTCCTCCTTTAAACATGCACTTACCTCTTCCATCCTAAAAAAGAAAAATAATCTTGATCCCACCTCACTCGCTAACTGCTGCCCCATTTCACTTTTACCCTTTGCCTCAAAACTACTCAAGCGGATTGTCTGCAATCGCCTCACCAGTCACCACTCGGACAATTCCCTCCTTGACTCTCTCCAATCAGGCTTCCGCCCCCTCCACTCCACTGAAACCTCCCTGGCCAAAGCAACCAATGATCTCTCTGCTAAACTCAGGGGTCACTACTCCCTGCTCACCCTCCTGGACCTCTCTGCGGCCTTTGACACCATGGACCATCCTCTCCTTGTGCAGGCCCTTCTTTCTCTTGGTCTCCCTGGCACGGTCCTCATTTGGTTCACCTCATACCTTGCCAAACGCTCCTTCTCGGTTTCCACTACTGACTCAACCTCTCACCCCACCCACCCTTTCCGTTGGAGTCCCTCAGGTCTCTGTTCTCGGCCCTCTTCTTTTATTACTTCACACTACCTCCCTGGGCAATCGTCTCTCTTCCTTTGGTCTTAAGTACCACCTCTACGCTAATGTCATTCAACGCTAAAAAAATTTCTCCTGACCTTTCCGTCCCCCTTCTCTCTCGTGTGACTGCCTTTCCGCCTACTCCTTCTGGATGTCTTCATGTTTTCTCAAAATCAACATTGCTAAAACTGAACTCATTGCTATCCCTTCTTCTAAATATTCTAACCACCTTGATCTCTCCATCACTGTTAACACCACCACCATCTCTCCTGTCCCCCAACTCCGCTGTCTGGGTGTCACTCTTGACTCCTCCCTCTCTTTTGCCCCCCACATTCAATCTCTTTCCCAATCCTGTTGTTTCCAAGTTCAGAATATTGCCCGCATCCGACCCTTCCTTTCTCTGGACGCTGCCAAAACTATTATCCACGCTCTCATAATTTCCCATCTCAGTTATTGTAACCTTCTCCTCGCCGGCCTCCCTCACATCATGCCCCCCTTCGCTCTATTCTCAATGCGGCTGAGAGACATTACCTTCACGCTGCTCTTCCTTTGCCACCCCTCTCTTCCTTTCCCTGCACCTCTTTCTCCTACAGAATCCTCTTCAAACTCCTCATCACCTACAAGGCCCTCTCCCAGTCCATGGCCTCTTCTCCGGACTGATCACTTCATCCCACGCCAGAATTTGTTTTTTGTTGTTTTTTTTCTTGTATTTGACACTGCAGTTTCAGCGAAAGATTACCACTGTAACACAATACCACAAGAACACAATAATAAAACCAACAGTGCAAGCACTCAAAAAAAGTCACTTTCAGGGGCATATTCAATTAGCTGGGGTACACATTTGCAGATACTACATGTTACCTCAATAAGGAGGGCCGAACAGAAATCTGCAATGTTACATTCACAACTGTTCCAGGCACTCTGCAGCTAATTGGATATGTCCCTCAGAATTTAGAGTCTAACAAACGTTAAAACACTGGTCAAAAAATAGACTACGGTTAGTAGTGTCACATGATCTGAACAAGGTTTAATTTGTTCTGTGCAAAACCTAATTTGAATACAAATTTACATGTACAGATATAGTTCCAAGCATTCCAGATAATAGATCCCATAATTGTAATCAGTTTCTACAGTAAATTCATATATATGTAAGAGCAGCTGTCAAAAAGATTAGAGATTTAAAGTAAATCATTAATACAATAGGCTTTCCACTAACCTTGTGGCAGCTGATAATATAGTGTGAATTATGCAGAAGGAGCTTCAGTATGTAATGTTCACTCTAACATATAATATTCCATGTTTGGATCACTTTCTGCTTCCCACTCGCACCTATACTTCTAAAGTATCAACTATTGCTGACACATGATGAAATATAAGTTTTGCCGTTAGTAAACGCTCCTCAGTGGTTTTAACAAGGTTGCATTGACACAATGGGATTCTAGTCAGGGTTCCCTGCAAGTGTCTTAAGGTCATTGCTAGACCATATATTTCATTACTGGGCAACTCATCCCATATTTAATTTATGCTGGGAAAAAAAAATTGCACTATAGTTAAAATTACTTTATTTCATTATTTATTATACTCAAATATTTTCAAAATCCCATACTGTGGGGTTCAATTTTCATGTGTTTTAGGACCCAGGTAATAAAGTATATTCAGAACTGTGACAAAGGTTTGGAGAGTGGCTCCATGTTTGTGTAGGGACAAGAAGTCAGAGGAGATGGGGTATTGCCATCACTGCATATCTCCCAACACTCCCTATTTCGGCGAGACTGTCCCAAACTACAAGAGACAAGGCCTTGTGATAATGCAATAGTGCTGGGCAGACCAAGGGAGGGTCTTATTTATGTTCTGATTTTGATTTTTGGAATGTTGAGAGGCAGATCAATGTGTTTATTTATAACTTAATATCAGAATACTGAAAACCCTGAATAGTTACCAAGTCAACCTGGCAGAAGGCTAGGAATATTCATAGGAAAGAAGAGCAGCAAGATGTTAGGGCTATGTCCTTCATTTGGACTTAGGCCTGCAGTACCTCTGTGCTACCAGAGATGCTGCTGTTGTTCCTGGATAGTTTCTCTTTGCTTGCAAGTAGATAAGCCCTCATCATCTGAGCTGGATCATGGTCACCTGTGTCTGGCCTTTATTACACTGCCTTTTTCTAAAGACTGGTGCCAGTTTGTCTTTGTCTTACTGCTGGTGGTCTCTTTGTGAAACTCCTGTTTGGATCCTGATTTCTCCCTGGTATTTAACCCCTACTTTCTTCTTACATTTTGCACTTCATCTTGCTAAACAGATCCTAGCTTTGTTTGTCCTTGCTCCTGCTTACTCCCTGGTACATTGTGAATCTCCGGCTTATGACCCCAGGTTTGCCTGACCCTGCTTTTGCCCGATTCTCTAATGGATCATCCAGTAAGTCATGCCTTAAGGCTAGCCCTGTGCCTTGGTCATCCTGCTATCCTGAATCTGCACTTCACCATTTGTGCCTGAAATCCTGGTATCCTGCATCATCTGTCAAACTAGGTAATCCTGTTATCTTGCTTCATCTGTTATTCCTGGACATCGGTCTTTCCTGCTCCAGCTTCCCAGCAATCCTGCTTATCCTGACAAATCTGTTAATTATCCCATTGAACTCTGAAATTGCCAACTGCATTGACTGCACCTAGTTATACCTGTGTGATCCTTGTTCAATAAGAAAGAATGTTTTCACTACCACAACTCTGTTAATCGTTCTGTCTAATGTTAGGGATTCCCAGTATGAATACTACAAAGTTTTTCATCATGTAGGAAAGGCAAAATGGTAGGATGTAGAAATACGAAACATCAACATTTAAAAAGTAAAACTGAAGAACTATTTTTGACTTTTTTCCCTTTGCTATTCTGTATATGTTCAGTAAAATAAAAAAAATAAAGTATTTCTGCACAGACAACATTTGCACTTGATTATTTATCTTTCTTTTTTTACTGGTCATGTGATGAATTTAAAGTACTATCCATACACTTTACCAAGAAGACAGAATATTATGGAAATTAAGTCTCTCTCAGACATTAATCCCTTATTTTATTCAGAAACTCACAATGTTACTGAACGGTTTCCTTTAGGAGATCTAGACAGTGAATCTGGAGTTTCTCATCATTTACCTGCAAACTGTACATAATGAAGCAACCATCTGAGAAAAAAAACTTTCTGTTTGAGTAACAAAATGAGGAGGAGGGGGATATGAATTCCCATCGTTCTGATCATAGATGTGGTCTCTACTAAACTGTCTGTTGCGGGCCAAAAACAGGAAACCCAAATATACAAAAAATGCAAATGAGTAAAGGCAACATTTCCCCTCCGTGAGGCTTTATCTAAAGAGATCAGTGGCCTTTTTTTGCAATTATACTTGTAAACAGTCATGTGAGGAAAACCTGGTTGTGTACAAAAACCATATGTCATTAGGTGTCTGCCCACAGAATACACAATAAGAACACATCTGCACAATGCAGCTTTTACGTTGTTTTATGCAAAATAAAAAATTTCTGTTTAGTTTATACTAGGTTTAACCTAAAACCTTCATTATATTTATAGCGGACTTCTTTCCTTGTTAGGGCTTGTTACAAATGTATCTTGCTTTCAATCTTCTGCAGAAACCAGCAGGGTAATTCTATTTTTATCCTTACTTTCCATAAAATGATATTTTCATCTATACATAACAGATTCAGAAATACAGATATAGACATATGTAGTTTAACAGCACATTGGGCCTTGTTTAACAACAACGAAATGATTTGAAGTTGGCCCAAAATGACACTGCGGTGACAAACCAAACCATTATGATTAAAATGTAAACAAGGTCAAACAGATTTTCCTAGGACCATCTGGAAATGAAGTCAGCTGACTGCACTAGCCCGATCATCACTTCCATAATCTGGCCTCCCTGTGTATGGCTACAAGATTTGGTTGTTCAGTGAATGCTCTATATGTGGTAAATATATTCTTCTTTAGGTCTAAAACAGGAGAAACATTTGTCATAAGGATCAATGATCCCTGTGATTGCTCTCTCTTTTCTGGTGCACCATTAGAGACGGACTCTCACAGTTGCTAGTAGCATTCAGTCATTCCTATAGTTTATTCACTATAATACATAAATATACAATAAAAGTAAAAAAAAAAAAACACGAACCTGCAGAAAAACACAATCGAAGACCAGATTGATATTGGACTGTCTAATATAATACAATACAATGCTTTCTTAAAAAGTGTGCGCCTTTCTGCATTTGCTCATCACTAATGCTGGACGAGCACCCCAGCAAATGAACGGATTCGCAAACTCTGCCACATCTGTTTGGGAAGAGACATAAATCCACAAATACAAGTAACAAAAAGCCGGACAACATGGAAGCACTTTATCCTCTGGTCCACACTTTTCTGCTGCAGAGTAAAACACATTTCATGATTTCTAACATTGTTGTGTTGCAGTCGGGGTTCTTTTAGTTTTACTATGTTTGACCTTGGTAATAGTTCCTGTTTGCACCAGATGCTGCACCACATCTGGGGTTTTAGGTGCCACCAACCGGCCGCTGTCTATATTAGACATTTAACTGTATCTCTTTAAGGGAAGATCAGTTATGACACAAAGACAAAGAGACACTTTGAAGATTTATCCTTCTCTTCTGGCATAGGAAACACTTTATCTTGAGCAAACATCAAATAACTGTTTTCTGAAACTGACAAAAGAAACCGAAATGAACTTGTAGGGCCTCCAATCTTAAAATGGATTTGGGCAGATAAAATGCAGATGTATATTGAGTCTGCACAAAGCAGCGACGTCCATTTCTAATCGCTGATGCTATATTCCCTGCTAGAGAGATCTCATGGCATTACTCCTGGACCCAATACAGCATATATCATATCATCAAGGTGCCCTGCTCACTGCAGCCTTTGAAATAGATGAGCTGCTTAAAGTGTAAAGGTCACCTATCACCTAAAGGATGCCTGTGATTAGGAACCAGTGGCATCACTGAGAAATGAGGCACAAAGTGAGGTCAGAGGGTGAATGGATTGGCCGCATTTCCATTAATCTCAGCCCACTATGTGTAGGCAACAACTACACATTAATAAATAGCTATCCATATCTGTCAGGCTCCCACAGTCGTTTGCTGAAAACAAAATAAAAAATTAATATAGGGGCGGATTTTGAGTTTGGTGCAAATTTGCTACGGACAAGTGCTGCATGCACTACAGGTACATCTTTTGCACCCAGTAGCTGGATTTGCTAATAACTCTAAAATCAACCACATGGTGTTTCTAGTAGCAGTGAACAAACCCAATTTGGGTTAAGTAGCGTCAACTTCTTTACTAGCTCAGAAGTTTGAAGGCACTAAAACGGAGGATCCAAAGTTGCGTTTACATTAATGCTTAAGTACATTCAGAGTTATGTTTCTAAGATATCCCGTTTCTTACCGTGTGCGCGCGGGGTAACTGTATTGGGTAAGGTATGGCATGGGGAGTGTAACGGGCTTCTGCAGCTCTCCTGCTTTGAGTGGCTGGCTGGGTAGATCCAGACATTTTGAATTGCCGTGTTGTACTTTAATGGTCTTAATGCAGAGTTAAAAGTCCAGAGAGGCTCATATGATGACTCAACCTTTGGTCACATCATTGGGTATCTGTAAAACAAAGGCTGTCAGGTTAAAATATGTAATGGAGCCATTTACAAATATGTACTACTAAAAAGATTACAATCATGCCTTAGTTGATGTAACCTAAAATATGTCAATTAAAATACAACATTCTCAAAAAAAAAACAAAAAAAACAAAAAACAAAACATAATTCAGGTTATCCCCGATGTATAATGTCAATTTGCTTTCCGCGTTAGCACATTTGAAATAAAAAGACCAAATACAGGAAAACAACAAATGCAGTAGATCACAACATCATATTTTAAAAGTCTTTAGAAAGCAAGACTAGGAAAAGCAGAAGGGGGAGGGACTTACACAATTATTGGCAGAAATATTTTATGCAGGGGCAAGGGATTTCAATTGACAATAGATGAAGACATTGTAATAAATTCCCTTCTATTATCATATTTTTTTTACAAAACAGAAATCTGTACACTACAGCATGTCCCACATTACCGTATACTGTAAAAATACAGACTCATTAATTTCCTGATAGTCTGTGTACGAACCCGTGTCTCTTGGTGTCATGTTATGTAAAAGGTTTGGCAAGTTTTTCCCCAGAACTAACCATTTAGGTGAAGCTCCTAGACTTAAATGGTCACACAAGCTTTCCTCCAGTGCTTCCGTTTGCTGAGAGTCTATTTATCCTGTCAAACTGCAACCCAGCACTTGTCACAGTTCCTGTCTGTGGGCAGTGTAGATGTAAGCTGGTGTTAGAGGTAGTAGATGGGGTGTGAAACCAATATGGGGGACAAGGAAGCCACAGATCAGGGGATGGTGATAAACAGTTTTATCTGTTAGTAACAGATACAGGCAGCACTGACTAGAGATTCATCACATCTTATGTCTTCTGTCTGTTACTACTCATTTTATCCATTATTCTGATTACGGGTTGTTTAATTTACATGTTGCAAAACAACAGATCAAAGAAATACAAGCAACTATAGCTAAAATACAAACAAACATTGCCAGGGAAGGTTGTGATGGCAGATTCAATAGATATGTTTAAGAAAGGGTTAGACAAATTTTTAGCGGAAAGGTGTATCCAGGGATACGACCGTTAATTTAAAATAAAGGATAGTAGTGGATATAGGGTAAAAATTGGATTGCAATATTGAGTCTGGGGGGATTTTCAAAATTGAAACAGATGGGCGGTTGCCTACTCTGGATTAATTTCAAATATAAGTGCAGGATCGCAGGAGATCCAAAATAGGTTGAACTTGATGGACTGGTGTCTTTTTTCAACCTCATCAACTATGTTACTATGTGTTACTATGCTTCCACGTAGTCAAATGTATGTATGTATGTATGTATGTATTTTTATAAAAATCACTGAGCAGGTCATAACTAAAAAGTAGTAATGAAGAAACACGGCCTACCAAGTGCTATATACTTAAACTACTGTGTGACCGGACAGAGCGATTGTTGCACAATGCAGAGCACGTTCTCCACAACTCACGCTCATGGTGGTGCAATTAGCTTAGATTTGTTATGCGCAGTCCATATAATATATATATATATATATATATATATATATATATATATATATATATATATATATATATATATATATTCATGGGTAGGAGAGAAGGTTTTCTTGTTCTCAAAGTGGAAGCTGATCTGTAAGAACATTTAAAGAAACTGCCAAGAGTATCAATGGCTGGCAGCCAAGGGTAAAATATGTTTACTTGGGTCCGAAGAGAGTCTGAAATATTATTTGTCATTTCTAGAGGGCTGTGTGCAGTAATTGTCTATTGTAATCTTCCATACATGGCTGCATATCAAGATACTTTACTATATTAATTGTTTGATTGATTATATTGCATTATACATTTTACAGCATGCATCCAAAGCCACTACTTCCACCTTGTATAATAGTGTCTTATACGACGCATGTTCCACTCTGATATACTGAGTAATAATGAGCACAATGCGAGTACTGGAAGGGTTAAAACAAATCCCAGTCTAGCAGACATTTACCAGGTTAGCAGCCCTGCACATGAATCCTCACCAACAGCTACAATTATTATTATTAATCTACCTTATGTACATTATGTAGAGATTGTGCTTACCTTCTGTTTAGGTCAATGTGTGTTACTTGGTTGTATCATGATACCCTCAATGTACAGAACTGAGTAATAAATTGTCCCTTCATAAATAATAACCAACTGAATAAGCCATGACCCTTTCACAGTTACCAGGGATGCACTAAGGGGAAGGAGCAGCTCCGTCAAACTAACATTTAATTACAAGTGCTCATATATAAAGAAAAAATAAAAATTCAAAATAAAAAAATATGTCTATAGTACCATTTCTTTAAATTCGATGTAATAGATGGGGTCTAACCTAGCTTGCATTTTTAGCAAGATACACCCTCTAATACAGTTTGTGGAAAATCAATAGCCTTTTCTGTTGCAGGGTTGGTATAGTACATACTTATGAGTACATACCCACCCCACCACCTTATGTCAGCAGGTTTATATTCCTCAGTAAAAACACACTGCAGTCCCAGTCCCCCCATAGGCTGGAAATCTCCGACTCAGTGTCTCCTGCCTTGATTTAAGAAATATTTGCTTTTGGGCCTAGGTACAAGGATGGAATGGACTAGTCTCCGTATTGTAAAGTTAAAGTGACTTATGTTTAGAGTGCCAATCTTTAGTTTTACTTGTCAACTGACTATAATTATATTTAAATACTACAAAGTGATACATGTCTAGATTGCTGGTGTTTTATGACATATTGTTGTGTTTCGTCCCCACTATGTACCCCTTTCCCCTTTATGTCCTACCCTTTCCCTATTTCCTTTTTTTTTTTTTGTATCCTTTGCAATTATCTTAGAAAATTCAATAAACTTTATTTCAGTTAAAAAAAAACAAAAAAAACACACTGCAGAATTCAAGCACCCGGATGTCGGCCAATGATGCTGCAGCGAAGAGAGATCAGTTCCTAGATGCATTCCCTACTACGGTTCCTAGGAAAACTAACTCCGACTTACGGTTACAATGAGAGCGCTCCATTTGCAAACTACACCATTCAGTTCAATTATATTTAATTATAAAGACAACAAAACAAATATCAAAAAAGACTATTCCTTTACTTCTCATTCAAGATGAGCTTTGAAAATGCAAAGAATGGGAGATTGAGTTAATATGTTGTGGTGGAAGTTGTGTGGCACGAAAGGGCCATCTGGGCAGCACACGTTATAACGTATCTGTCCGGCTGGTGGCAACTATATAAGCTTGTTTCAGATCTCTACACACAATACGAAAATTACATTTGCAAAAATGATGACCTGGTATAATTAATGTGAACAACAATGACGGATTCCTGGCACAGCTTGTGAAACTTAAGTTACACAAATGAACCCTTTTGGGAGGTGTGGGCTTTCAAAGGAGATTTCAGTTTATAGATCACTTTGCAAAAGCCATCAGTGAATTGGTTTATAATTTAAGTACTTTTTTCTAATATATATACACACACTAGTATAATCATGGTGGGTCAGCTGTTCATCTATTTGATCCCTATTATAGTATTGCTAGCAAAGGAAAAAAATGTTTAGAAAGAACAGTGTGGTGAACTGTGCTGTACTTAGGTTAAGATATGACTGTACTATAGCATATAAGGCAAGGATTCAATGAAAGAATAGTGGATGCATTGTGCCCTGCACCCATATGTCAGTACATTACAGTAAAGATGCAAAAGGACAGAATAAGCCTAAGACATTAACTCCGCATGCAAATTTCTCTACATTTCAGACTCCATAATGCACCTGGATGGTCAGAAGTATTTGGAATAGAAACTTATTACGGTTTTACTCATCGCGTGAGATATCAGATGGCATTTTTGGGGTTTCACATGTGAGAAAGGGCATGTTACACTGCACTATTTTTAAAGCCAATAAACCAAAGGATAATGCTGTGCATTCATCACCATTTATTTATATAGCGCCACTAATTCCGTAGCGCTGTACAGAGAACTCACTCACATCAGTCCCTGCCCCATTGGAGCTTACAGTCTAAATTCCCTAACATACACACACATACACACACACAGACAGACAGACTATGGTCAATTTTTTAGCAGCCAATTAATCTAACGTATGTTTTTGGAGTGTGGGAGGAAAGCAAAGCACCCAGAGGAAACCCACGCAAATACAGGGAGAACATACAAACTCCACACAGATAAGGCCATGTTTGGGAATCGAACTCATGACCCCAGTGCTGTGAGGCAGAAGTGCTAACCACTATGCCACTGTGCATTCAATCTTTTACTGTTTTACTGAACCTGTATCTTAACCTAGTTGAGATAAAATCCGGTGTACTGGATCTTCAAACAACTTTTCCATATTAGTCTTATTTCAAATAAGAAAGTAACATGTCCAGTATGTAACAATATAAACAGAAAACAAGAATGTAATCATTTAACAAAACTCCATAAACCTGTATAAAATAAAAGCTGTTTTGTAATTACATATATACACACACTTTTCCATATTATTAATGAATGAATTTTTACTTCCATTATAGCCAGGACCTCAGAGAGCCCCAATGTGGCAGCTAAGCCGGTAAATGCACATAACATCCGCTCCGAGGCAGCGAGCGGCTGTTGGATTAGCCTGTGCTGTGCGTTCAGCCTCGGGTGGCCGTGTAGACCAATGAAAAGCCAGAAGTCTGTGCAAACACTTTTCCCTGCTCAGTCAGATTCAAATCGGTTCTCCCAACCATTGCCACCTCAAGGGAGGCCAGAACATATTGTACTAGTCCCCCCCCCCTCCTTCGGCACCACTGGTTATATTAGGCATTTTCTTAGACCTTTCTAGATATTAGTCTGCAGTCATTCCACAGTTGGGACCAATTTTATTTTTTAAATTAAAAAAATAAATAAAAATGGAATGTTGCAAATTCATGAAAAGATACATTTCAATAAATAATTTTCCCTCAGCTTCCAAAGTATATAAATAACTGGAGAAATTGAAAATAATTAAGAAGTTACCTCTAGCAGAAGAATAGCTATAGTCTGCATAAACACAGTGTTTTGTGGAAATGAGGAGAATTATAAAATCACTTTTCTGTAGTATATCACCTAATAGCTGAAGAGTCTGGAAATCCCCATTTTGCAATCCACTCAAGTTCCAGCTTAGTCAACAGCCATAACCAATTAGCCGGCACAGACTACACTGTTCTGCAAATGAAGAGCCAGTGGGGTTTTTTATGTCTTAATTGTCTTTCCAATTGACTAAGAGTGAAAACACCTAACACACCTTAAAGTCAGCATTTTCATTTGGGCTCAGCAGCTTTAATTTCACAAACAGTGATCAGGCTTTCACTCAAAGAATATGTGTCCCCTCCTCTCTTCATAAGGGTCATGGTTAAAAATATATTACCTAGTTTGCAGTGGTTGTAAGTTTAGGCTGCAATGAAGTGTGATCGATAAATGCTTTTCTGCATTTCCAATGCTCAGAAATGAAAATACATAAATATCTATAGAACCATCAACAGCCACTTTTATTCTGGAGATGTTTAAAATGAAAAATACATCCAATTTATAAACCAGGATCATTTTCATTTTACTTTACTAGAATCTTAGGTTTAAAATGTGAATGTCTCAACTATGCTCATTTTCAAGAAGTATACAATGCTATGGATATGAGGCGTATAGTGTTAGACACAGCTGCCAGCTTCACCAAACACACACACACAGTATAAATGTCTCTTTGTATTCGTAGGGAACTAACATTTCTGGCCTTTCAGTAAAAAGTCACTAAGTTAATAGTAGTGGCCCAAGGAGAGGGACCACAAAATGACTGTTACAGATAGGAGCGGAGCTATGGCCTGGACATAGCAGACAGTATAAATGCATGCAAGCAGAGTTCATACAGTACACGAATGTTGGTTCACACCAACTGCTACTGTGCCATGAATTTGGTGATCACACTACAGCTATGTGCAGCCAAATTGCGTGCCAGATTGCCAAGGGCCGGATACACAGTAAAGTTAAATCAGCCATGATCTCCAAAGGAAATAGTGTCCCTAAGTGGGTAATAATTTTAAGCAAAGAATCTTCCAAATCTCTTAGTTGAATTTCAACGTAATAAAACTTCAAATCTCCTCTCTACTACATACAGCGGAGGAAGCCATTTTGGAGAATGAATTAATACTTTTGAATTTAGTTATCATGTAATTAGGCTTTAATAATCTGTTTTCAAATATTACTTACAAGTTTACGCAGATCATAAAGCTGCAGTTCCAGTCAGCCATGGGAGATATTGCTCACCACTAAAATGGCAGCTGGTATGTGCTTGAGTGGGAGGACCAAAGAGAAACTGCAATCTCAATGCTGGAGGCATCCTATTGGTGCGTATGGCCACACAGCCCTGGCTTCTAGATGGAACAGAGTGGAGCAATGGAGCCCTCCAGGACTTTGGTGAGGGAAATAGCTGGCAACTCTTTCATCCTACTTGGGAAAGTAGCTTTAATCAAACAGTTTCATTACAATCACATTTTTGATGCATGCAACAGCTAAAAACCATGCAAGTTTTCAAACACACCGATTAACCACCACAAATGTCTTATGGTTTTGAAGGGAGTGTTCTTATCTAACAAATCACTCATTCTGGTCCTTGGCAGAAGAGGAAATGTAATATTGCAGCCACAAACCTTGTGAAATTACCAGCTGTTACTGAAATGTGTACATTTCTAGCATGCCTGATAAGGGGTTTGCATAGTCATTCTGCTGCCTTAAGTGAAAATTACAATGGTGTCCCTTATATGCTTTACAAATATCTACCTAAAAATCTCTATTAGGTGTAATTTACACTGAACACAAAAATAGCGTCACTTAATGTTAGATCCTTCAACAAAAGTAAAAACCAATAACTTGCTTTTGCAGGGAAAAATAACTACCACTTTTCCTACTTTATGTTGGCCCTAAAAACCTGCTGCCTGAGACTGGTACCTTATTAGGACTCATAAGCACACTATTGCTTCATGCCAAGGATACAAAAACAAGATAGAATTTAGTCAGGTGACAGAGTGAAGCCTCTGTTGTGCACACTGGAAGAATGGATAGTATCACCAGTGAATGGCACGTTTAATATACTGCAATATAACAATGTGCCTAATGTAAATGCACAATATTTTGTCACGTAGTATAGTAATGTTCATCTTCCTGCACATGGTAATCCAGCATGTAATACAAAAGACAACATCAAGGATCTCTCGTTTCTTTATTCCGTCACAAACCCAATGCCTTTTCTGTCAGAAAAATTTAGGTTTCCAATCCCCATACTGGTTAACTTCCAACTTTACTTAAATATCCATGTGGCTCAATAAATGAGTAAGGCTGCACACACATCACACATTTCTTCCATAAAATCCAGGGCTGGTGGAAGGATACTAGTAGCCGCTCCTCCTAAGAGTGACCTCTCACTTCAGGGACTATATCCCACCACCATTACAGCACCACACTCCCAGCTGGTCACTGACCGTGGAGCAGCATAACTACTGAAGGTAAGACGCACATTTAATTATTACACACCCCTCTTCCCCATCCTCAGGGTGTATTTAATATAAGTCCAAAGGGCTACCGGCAGTCAGGGCGACATGCCACCCATTCAGTGTTTTAGGTGCCCATGAAACGTAGGCTCGTTGGCATATATATATATATATATATATATATATATATATATAACAAAATAATTTGAGTAATCATCAACCTTCATGTTTTTTTAAACTTCTCAACACGAGGTTGCATGTCTTCCCCCTTGATTGTGACAAGTTAGCAGCTTTCTAGTGGTTGTGTCCTTGGCTTGTCTCTTTCTCTACCACTTCCTCTCTGCCAGCGTACTGTGGCAGGCTGCCAGCACTAGCATGCTATGCTATTCTTATCTTTATCAGCCTCTCCTCCTTCCTCTTTTCAGATTACTACATGCCTGCAAACCTCAAGAGACAGATACACACGCAGGATTCAAAAAGCAAAACCAGCATTCAATAGTTAGCAAAAATGAACTGATCCCCGACATATTTCCCACTTATTTAGATATAACATTTGATAAGTTGCCAATTTTTTATTTTATTTTTTTAGCACCAAGGGTCACTGGTATGTTCTAAATTTGTTTAGTTTCAGCATACCGACAAAACACCAGCAACATGTCACAAGGGTATTGTCTTACAATTATATATCGCAGCTAGCAGCTCTGCAGATATGGGCAGGTGTAGTCATGTCAAAACCATGGCAACAAAACACTGCCTTTTAAATTACATTAAAAATCTCTTTGTAATAGACCATGCAATTAAACTCACAAAATGCTGCATTTAGCATAAAACTTCTATCCCTAGTCTGCCTTTAACGTTCTTATTGGTCTGCTCACTCGCCCCCATCTCAGTGGGCATTCTGAAGTCATGTACAGTTCCCGGGGCTCCGTGAAGGAGAAGGTGGAGGTCAGTGAAAATTAAACAAATTCATTGGGATCGCACTTTTATCTTTACTACAAATTGCCCATGTGCCAGGTCCTTTACTGTACAACTCAATCCATGATTGGGTGCACTTCTCTGCCAGTTACCTACATTGTAAAATAATTTAGAGGGCACATTGCTGCAAATCACATGTGATACTGTCTCTGAGGATCCTGGTTGTGTTTACAAACATTATAATACACTTGTAAATACTGATCCGTGATATTTCCATGTAAAATTCACAGCTCCGGGAACAGTGTGGTTCCGGGAAATGCAGCTGGAGGTTAATGCAGATACTTTAACCTCTTCCAGAAACTTACACCACTAGGTTTGTGATATAGAAGGTTCAGAACATATAAAAAAGTAATATGGAAGCATGAGAAGCTCTATAAAATATATAATTTAGATCTTCAACAACGGTTACGCGAAAATAGTATGACTCCAACTACATATCCGCTAGGCCACCTGAACAATGTCTTACTAAACACAGTTGCTACACACTTAATATATTATGGAGACAGGATGACAAACACCTCTTCCCCAAGTTTTACGCATGATCTAAGTTGGGATATTTCTGCAGGTCCCTTATAGCCCCAAGCTTAAGTTATTAAGTTAAATTAAGTTATCTACAAGTTAGCCATACATAAAACGCCCAATTGGTCCGATGTTGCAGTGTGTAGACCCCATAAAAGCCCAATAATAATTTGATCAATTTCACATCAGATCATAACTGTTTATAAATGCAGACAAGATAGTGCTAACTGTGTGGTCGACTTCTGCCTACCTGCTGACAGGGGGCGGGTGCTGTGAGGGAGGGGAGGTACAGTGATACAGGTGGATGAGAGATGGGGATGAGAATGGGGTAACAGAAACAGGAGACAGTTGGGCGATAATTGGGGGTGTTGGGAGGACAAAAAAAAAAAATGCACAAAGCACAAGTGGGAAATCAGAAAATAAATTATTGAATTATTTTATTTGGACATTAAAACAATCATTTCTTAAATATTCAATATCCCAAATTCTACAGATACACTGTACATGCCACACTTTCCATGTGCATGCTTTCAGCACTGCATTTGTTGAAAAAACTACAAGTCCTATGAGGCTCTGTGGCTGCCGGAGTGTTAAAGTCGCAGTTGCGTAACAGCTGGTGTGCCAAAGGTTGCCCACCCCTAGTGAAAAAGATCTTCCAATGTCAAACTCATCACAGTGATAATGTACACTACGCATTACATTCATTAGTCCAAGCAGTGTTGTCTTCCAAGCAAGGTCTTACTTACAGAACAAAATGTACTTATTAAACTTCAACATTTTCAAACCTAGGGAAAACAGAGAGTTAACATAAGGGAAAACCTTGTTTTATCTGTATTCATTAAACAGATAGATACATGAATATGTTCCCAGCAGTCGTGGGAAGGAAGGAAGGGGGGGGCGCTCATACAGTGTAATAGTTTAAAAAAAAAAAAAATGTATGGGACAAACATATTGCTATTGTTAAGGGCTGGGGGGAGATTCAATTTGGTGTGAGGCGTCTCTTTGGTGTGGTAACTCTTCCCACCGATATTCTGGTTGAAATATCTGCTAATTTTTCTCCTCACACCCCATAGAAAAAATGACCAAAAACTCCTACAGTAATTGCCGGCAATGTGCGCAGCGCAGTGTCCACGCACCACATCACTGACCACTGAACGTCCCCCTTACAAATCGACTATATCCCAAAAGAAAGAATACAAAAACTCAGATTAAGAAAAACTTTAATGTTCTTTTCAGCAATCAAATTTTATATATCTGGTTGATAAAATAGGTATTAAACAAAAAAAAAATGTAAGTGTTTTATGGTTTCCTGTCATTACTTTCAAAACAGCTAAAAACCACACCCAATCATCAAGTGGACGGATATGAAACCCGCAAATCACTAGCCAATAAGCCCTATACAGAACATTTGGTGCAGGATGTTTTTCACCATTAGCAACAGCCTTTTCCCAGACCCACACTGTTCACTGGTACTAGGATGCCTCCTGAACTTGATCCCAGTTGTGTATAGTTATTAGTTGTGAGAGAGTCAGGGACACAGACAAAACAAGACAAACCGGACACAAAAAATTGGTCAATTGCAAGCCAGGTCAGGGTACAAGAGAGGTACACAGTCAATAAACAGGCCAGGAGTCCAAGAGCAGGCAGAGACCCAACAGCAAGGTCCAGTAAACAAAGATAAGGTAAAACACAGAACTCCAGAAGAAGAAAACCCAAATCTCAAAGATACAGATGTAGGATCTAACCTATGCAGACCCAACACCAGCAAGTCAAAAATGGCAATAAGTGTAAATTATGTAGGTCCCGGCCAATCAGCTGCTGGGTAGAAATCATGTGAGCAGAGTGATAACTGTTCAGCTGTTAAGTAATGAGCAGTGATGAGTCTAGTAAGAGCTGGTAATCAGCTGCACTGTGGAATCCTCATTAGCAGCTCAGGAAGCAGTGAGTAAGGTTGCTCAGCAACAGACACACAACAACTCTGATATTCAGCAAGATCTGGAATGGAGAAGAGCAGAAACGAAACAGAGCAACAAAAAACATAACGGACAATGTGAATCTAATAGAAGCTAAAATACCCTAATGACAAAGCACAGCACTTGTACTTTGTACTTGCTGTGACCCAATATATCCCCATGTATAGATTCATCAAACCTACAGTCTGTATAGATTATTTCTGCTACCTAGGACAATAGCAAGCCAATTATAGAAGCTATTTTACCACCTTGGATTGATGCAAGATCAAAAAGCAGATTCCCAAACAAGGTCTGTTCTCTCTAAAACAGCCCTGTCCAACCTGCGGCCCTCCAGATGTTGTGAAACTACAAGTCCCAGCATGCCCTTCCAGCTATCAACAGGTTGTCTACTGGCAAAGCATGCTGGGGCTTGTAGTTTCACAACACCTGGAGGGCCGCAGGTTGGACAGGCCTGCTCTAAAGGATAGAGCAGACAGCTTGCAGAATTAAGTATAAGCACATAATTTATCTCAAGTTTACTATTTGACACAATACAGAGGTGTTGCTCAATATCAGTGTTGAAAAGTGGCACGTTAAAGAAAACACCCAAAATTCCAATCAGGTAGCACGAGTTTGCAGAGTGACAAGTGATTTATTACATTTTTACTAACAATAGCGTGGTGCCCTGCAGTATAGTAAATAAACGGCAGAGCAGCAGGATAAAATTAAAGCTTGGTCACTTTTTATTTAGTAATTACTAACGTTTTCACCATTTCAAAAAGTACTGCATGAAACAGATCTACATTAATATCCAGAAAAATATATAGGATTTTACCATTAAAACATTACTTTTGTGATGTGGTCATCTACTCTATCAGTCCAAGGCCGGCCAAACTTGATTTTCAAGTTAAAAAAAATGTTCCAGTGGTAAATCAAAATAATTAGACGAGTCAGTTAATAGTCACACCTGAAAGCCCAGACATTTGATTGCCCTTGAGTAATGAACTGAGCTGAACCCTTGGTCTTCAAATATCACCATGGCTCTATAAAGTTGTTAACCTGTAAGTCTCTTCCACAAATCAGCGATGTGGCTTAGGGTGCATTTAAATATACAATAGTTTGCTAAATGATCATGTATACTACCTATTATTTATTTTCTGATATTCTCTTGTGCAAGTACATAGCAACTAACCCCCCCCCCCCCCCCACACACTTCATATAGGAGGCATATTTGATATGCAAATTTTCCTTTGGGCAGCACAGTGGCCTAGTGGTTAGCACTTCTGCTTCACAGCACTTGAGTCGAGTTCGATTCCCGACCATGGCCTTATCTGTGTGGAGTTTGTATGTTCTTCATGAACCTCAATTGATTTGGTTCACAAATTGAATCAAGGATTTTATAGCTCAGTTATATTCATTTTAAAAACACTGCAGTGTTGTATGATTAAATGTTTTATTGAAATATGTATTAATGTAATTAAAATGTATGTTGTAATTCACAGACATAGATTTGGAGTAAATCCTTTTTTAGTTTAATTGAGATTGGACATTATATTGCTGTCACAGTATTCCTGGTTTGATTTTCCTGTTTAGAGAGTGCAGGTGATGATAGCTGCTACTCCAAGAAAACAGAGAGCTTTTGGTCTCTCTCGCTATAGCCATCATTTAGATTTTTATTTGCTCAAAGCGCCTATAGGAATTAGTTTTATATTTTGCATCTGAACGCACAGCGCACTGACCCTTAAAGTGGATGGGCTACAGCAGCAGCAGCAGACGACCACAACGGGATGCATTCCTGTCCGTGAAGAGCAGGAAACTGAGGCTGCAGTGGGCACAGGCTCCCCAGACGGGGACAGCTGGACAGAAGGCTCCTTGTTGTACTTCTGTACAGCTGCGACATGCATATGGTAGGGTCACAATTTGTCATAAACATGAATCCATCCTGCCTTGTTTCAATGGTGTGGGGAATGTTTTTTTGTAACACATTTAGCAGGATTAAGTGCCATGTCACAAAGTACACATCCTCAAGCTGATTCCACAAACATGACAGTTTTACATATGGTGGAGTTTGTGGCGAAATGTTGCCAGAAATGAAGACACTATTTTGAAAATAAATTGTAGCAGTTATTTACACTTTGGGGCATATTCAATTGACGGCGGGATCGCCGAAAATCCCGCGCTCGAAAATTATTACCGTTAATACGGTAATCCTGCACATAAATTGTAAATTGTAAAGCGCTACGGAATATGTTGGCGCTATATAAATAAATGATGATGATGATGATGATAAATACCGTTAATACGGTAATTTACTCGCTGGATTTCAGCTCGCAGCTCAGGGAGCCGCGAGCTGAAATCCAGCGAGATATTACCGTATTAACGGTAGTATCTTTCGAGCGCGGGATATTTGCCGATCTCACCGTCAATTGAATATGCCCCCATTCGTCTATATTACGTTGTGAAAAGGCCAATATCTGTGCTTTTAGAGTTAACAGAACGAGCTCCATCCATTTCTGGACTAGGGATAGTATTATCTATGTGGTAGTGCATTTCTGCTATGCCTGGAATACCGGTAAACACTTTCCTATATCATAATCAAGTCTGTCCCTGTACTTAATGCATCTGACAAGTGTTCATCCAGATTACAGCATATAGCAGACCTTCCTTGTGGAGCTTGAGCCCTCAATGCTGCAAACATTAAACCCACAAAGAAGGTGATCCCATAGCAACTACATACCCTACAACTTCCTATAAATTAGAGCGGGATCATCTTTAATTTGTTTTGCTGGTATATTTGCACTCCTCCCCTCAGTAAACCCATTCTGGTTATAAATGTTAAAGATTGTAGCAAGAAAAGGTCAGCTCATAGGGCAAGTGAATAGGAACCCAGCAGATTAGGAGGGCCACATGTGAACTTTGTATGGGTCATTAACCTTGTGTAGCAAACATTTTCCTATAGATCAGTGTTTCCCAAACCCAGTCCTCAGGGAGCCCTTACAGTGCAGGTTTTCCAGGTCACAAGTGATCTAATTATACCACCTGTGGATCTTTCAAAATGTGTGTCAGTCAGTAATGATTACACCTGTGCTCCAGCAGAGAGATGGAAAACATGTACTGTGAGGAGTCCCTGAGGACTGGGTTTGGGAAACCCTGCTTGAGAGCAGGGCCTTCTTCCATTTTTGTCTGTCATCTTTTATTGCTTATTTTTGTTCACTATTGTAGGACATTGCAGAGTATATTTGTGCTATGTAAAATGAAAAATGTCACATTTATGTTTTTCTGACAGTTTTTGTGGGTATTTGTTAAAAGAAAGAAAAATAAATAAATAATTATGTCACATGGTGCCTGTTTCCCAGTATTTTGATAGGCCAGCAGGTCAGATCCTCAAAGATTTACAAGAAACATCTGTGTTCACTCAATAAAATATGTAAAAACACACAATACTGGATTTACAGCTCCAAAACTTTTAGGGTTACTGAAAAAAAAACACAGACTATTAAAGACCATTTATGTGCTGAAAAAGTTAATCAATTGGACCCCGGGAGCACTGTGTAATTGTTCTACAAGATTAACGTTTATTTTTATGTTAATCAATATTAATTAACACGGCACAACTATTCAAGCTCTATTTGCATTTTACATGCAATTAGGTCTTTGACATCAGAGACTGTAGCCTAGATGTAAAACTCCATTACAGCCTTATTGGGAACCTCCTTATACAGCAAAATCCAGCAATTCGTATCAATTGTTAAACCCCAAAAGCAATTGGTAGATATGTTTAGAGGAAAGGATGCACTTTTATAATAACAATTTTATGTGTTCAATCAGTGTGCAAAAAATCCAGGGCCCCAAAATTAGATTTACTCACAGCTCACCCACATTATTTGCATACACCTTACAGGTTGTACTAACATTGCACCATCATGAGCTACTTTTAAAACAGAGCTAATTCACCAGGTTATGAAATTTTATTTTATATCTATCTCCTTTTGTTTCCCTAAACCACAGAGTTGTGGATGTATACTGCATAATAAAACCGCTTCTGCAGTTTGGGTGTAATGCTCAGTACATAACCACAGATTTAGACAACTGCACAGTACCACCTCAACTGTGTGCAATTCGGGATCTTCATATTTAGTAAGTAGTCTTTGCAAATTGAAAGGTGGTGTCTTCGTTTACTACAAGCAGGAACAACTAAACTAGCATGGGTGTCCAGAATGCTAATTTTCATCAATTACAGTTAAGAATGATTTGTAGTATTTAATATTCATTAGACTGCACACCCCACAAAGTACTATATACAAAGTGGTTTCTCTATGGAGGTCAAAGAATGAGCAAAGAATGAGATGGACAATCTATCCTAGCATTTACACAACCCCAGAATCCAAGGGAAGGGGAAGGGGGGGGGGGACCCCTTTGCTTGGACTAAGAGGGGATTCACAAGGGAAGCATGCAGAGGTCTACTGCTGCATACCTAGTGATGTAGTGCATCTAGGGAAACAATGTTGGTAAAACTGGTTCAATGTTGCACATTAGTGTAGTGTCTGGAGATTCATTCCATCAACAATGTTGTACTTGAAATTAAGTTTTTATTCCGCACTACTTGGAAGAGGCAGAAAGGCAGTCAGTCAAAAAGAGAGAGGGGGGAATCTGCAATTACTGTGCTACTCAACTTGACAGTAATAGATTATATTAGGGTCTATATATTATGGTGTCTTGTAGAAGTTTGATTTGAACAACACAGATAACCATTTTTCGT
Source organism: Mixophyes fleayi (assembly GCF_038048845.1). Taxonomy (NCBI): domain Eukaryota; kingdom Metazoa; phylum Chordata; class Amphibia; order Anura; family Limnodynastidae; genus Mixophyes; species Mixophyes fleayi. The sequence continues at coordinate 353,569,822 of NC_134402.1, read as the reverse complement.
GCAATAAGCAGGTCCTACACTTTGCATGGTATTACAAAATGGGAGTCAAAATGTGAAGCATTAGTTTGTGTCTGGTTTATTTACAGTTCTACAGAATAGGCTGGCAGTTCAGAAGCCCTGGACATCGTTATAAAGTTCCCACATGCATGCAAGAGAATTTTGCAGGCTGATTTTCTTTTTAATAAGTCCACTAAAGTATGGGAATCTTAACAATTAGTTATCGGAGTGGCTGTTTTAGCCTAGTCCGTGTCTTTTTTCCTTACAGTTTTTAACTGCAATGATGTCATATCTTCCAGATACTCTGGGAGTCATTTTATGACTTATGTAGCATCAGAAAAATCACAGGTTATAGATAGTGAATAAGCACATAGTTGATGTCACTAACAGGCAGCACTTTTACATATACAGTATAAATATCCTAGACGTCTACAGGTTGACACTTCACAATTTAAGACTGGGGCACATGGGCAGCACGGTGGCTAAGTGGTTACCACTTCTGCCTCACAGCACTGGGGTCATGAGTTCAATTCCCGACCATGACAAAGCCAGCAATATATATTGTCTATAAGTATGGATCAGCTCGGTTTGGTTTCACATAAGCGGGCAGGGCCTGCACATGCAGACTGACATAACATGATGGACACTATGGGTAGCATTGCTGTCTCACACGGTTGGGTCATGGGTGTGACCAGGGCCCTATCTGGGTGCAGTTTGTTCTTCCAGGTTTTGCCTGGAGTTTCTCCGGGTGCTCCATTTTCCTCCCACAGCCCAAACACATACTAGCAGCTTCATTTGCTTCTGACAAAATGGACCCCAATTTGTGTGTGCACGCGTTCTAGGAGGTGGAAAATTTAGACAATATGCTACAATGGGGCGGGGATTGATGTAAATGATTAATACTAAGGTTATTAGCATATTTCATATTTACTTTAGTCACAAAATAGTAGAAAATATGCTATGATTTGTCATTTTCCTCCTGATATATAGCATCACATTTTTCCTTTTAAATCCATGTTACTATAAACATACCTAGACTCTAAAAGTTCTACATAGTACACTAAAGCTGGGTACACACTACAGAATTTGCAACCAACTTTTTATGCCGAGCGATTTTACATGCGATCGATGTTCCGATCGCTCGGTCCATGGACTGCATACACACTAGTCTTGTTTAGGACGATAAAGGGAAGAGCGGACGTCCCGTTAGCGACTTTTTACAGCCATGTTGTCGTGAGCAATGACTGTAATTTCGTACTCACTGTTGTGGATCGGTCGGAAGTTTATACACACTACACAGCGGAAACGAGATTGGAACGAAAATATTAAACAGTACGACCAACCAAATGAGGCGATAATCGTCCATTTGGGCAGACTTTCGACTATTGTGTCACTACACACACTGACCCGACTTTTGAACGAGCGGTCGTATGTCGGCTGATTTAGCCGATTATTAGATGAAAACTGTGTAGTGTGTACCCAGCAAGGTGTTCCCCATGACTACATTTAATGGCATGACTATATATACCAGACAAGTGCATGTGGAAATATGAACATATGAATATTAAGCATAACAGCCCAGAGAGGTAAATGTATTAACCTCCGATTCTAGCATAGCCGATATTCGCCAAATTTGCCAGCAAAGTCTTACACTACAATGTGTTTAAAGGCAAAAAAAAATAAAAAAATTCCCATTTTAAACTTTGCCAGAAAAGTCTCAGAATATCGACAATGTTCAGAATCAGAGGTTAACGCTTTAACCCCAAGGTCTCGCTGTGCAGCAATGTCTTCCTTATATGCTGGAAATCAACTCATAATTTCCAGCAAGCTGCCTGTTTCAGTCAGGCAATCAGGCTGCACTATTTATGTGTTCATGCACATACAGTTATCCAATTCTCTTTTGTAAGGCTTCTTACCTCATTGCTGCAAAAAGGAACTATTGGATTGGAAAATCTGTTGAGATTCTTAAGTACCTAGAACTTGTGTGGTCATTGAAGCCACTTACCTTTAGTCCTGTTTTACTAATTTACTTTTAATCCTTATCCTAATACCCTGGTGATGTGTTTGGCAAACCTTACGGAGGAACTCTAATTTATTGGCGATTTAAATGTCCTGATTTGACAAGTGCATATTATGATAGCGGTCTTCTGCTTTTATCTTGTGTCGATCAGAACAAGACGAGAAGAAAGTCCTGTACTCTACTTATTGTTTTTCATTAGTGGATGATACAGAAATCTCCCATTTAGGCCAGCGGATGATTATTTTCAAAAAAATGTATTAAGCGTTTGGAACACCTATATTCCTTTCTAACAATCACTCGAACAGTTAATACTTTGTCCAACAGCAAAACACAGGATATTCACTTTGCACTGCACCTTGCTACTGTGGTTTGAATGATATGTTGGGGGAGTCGGTCAGTCACCACCTGGCTGAATGGAATCATTTTCATTACCAATCAGGGAAATCCTTGACAACCAGGTGCTGCTACAAAGAGGTAGGTACTTCTATAGAATACTCTGCATTTAGAACTGTAGGGGCTCTAGTCCCATGAAATGAATATCATTGTTGGGAGTGCAGCAGCGAGAGCAACCAGTCATCTCAGTCTATGGCTATGTATAACCAGTCTGAGAGGTTGACAGACAGAGAAGGGAAGAGGTATAGGAGCTGAACATTTTCTAGGTATGCATCACACCAGGGACTGAAGGTTCTATGTGCATCACTGGTATTCCTAGCTCTCTAGTACAGAAGACTAGCAGAACATCACCAACCTTACGTGTATAATTGCCAGAGTGTTTCTGTGAGGTTATTGTCAGGGTTGGCACTGTAGTGCTTGTCAACCCCCAAAAGCCAGCACTGTAGAAGCAGCATGGGATCCTGTGGGGCCACTATGGATAACTTGCAGGAGAGAAGGGAAAGGTGAGGTGAGAAGGAAGGAGGAAGGGTTTAGGGAACTAAAATATGGCTGACAGCTGTGTACGCTCCTAAAACAAGTGTTTTACATCAAGATAGGAAAAGAAAAACAAAAAAGCAAAAAACAAGATTTAAAAAAAGGACTTGCCCACCTGGATACAAGACAATTTTAGAACTAAAATGAGGTTAGAGTCCTTTGTTTAATATAAATCATAAGTGGATTAGGTGTAAACTATATTTTGTGACCATTCTCTGCATCACTAACCTTAAAGCGTGTGCGCTTTGAAATTACAATTAACCCAAAACACTTCTATATATGCAGCCACACAATGCGACCTCTTGCCGGTCTAAGGATTTAAGCAAAGTGCTTTCCTTTTACAGATATAGATTGCTTTTTTTAAGTTTCACTCCTGAGCAGACACTGTACTTTCCCTGGGTGAAATATGCTTTCCATTAGAAGCATCTCTTCCATATGGCCATCCAATTACCAGTGTCCCCGAAGGAGAAGGAAAAACAAAACATTTTTTTTAAAAGATACGTAGAAAAGAATTTATAGCAGTGTGTCAGACGTTTGCTTTGAAACCACATATGACTTTGAAATATCATGCAAACATAGAAAATGAAGTTCGGTAATAAGTAATATGCTTTGCTCTACTAAAAACGGTAAAAAAATTGGTGTAAAGATTTTTATTTTATTTTTTTGGGCGGGGGGAATTCTTTGTTCACAAACCTTCAAGTTGCCATTTAACATTTACCAAGTGTTTATGGATGTTGCCTAAAATAGCTACATGTAGCATTCACAAATACTAAACAATTGATTCATTAAGAAGTCAGAATGGAAGTAATTAGAGATGCTGAGATATATATATTTATTAGGAAAAAAGGCGGTTGACCACAGGGCATTAAGGGAGAGACTAATAACTTCTCTGGCAATCTGCAGCCTCATGCTGCAGACAGGGTTAAGTCTCCAGACACAGAATCGCAGGTAGAGCACCGTTGGTATGACTAATTAATCATACTTGCCAACTCTCCCTGACATTCAAGGAGACTCCCTGAAATAGGGGTGATCTCCCTCACTCCCTGAAGAGTCTACCATTCTCCCTGATGCTGAGCCAGTACAAGACATGGTTGGCTTTGCCATCTGCGGCATGATGACACTGTTCAGATAGTGTGTCCCATGTCCATGTATTGATGCCTATGGAGGTGGCCATTTTCATGGAGACCAAGATTTAATCAAAGACTGACAGGTAAAACAACAGGACTTCAGTAATGGAGACAGAAATGTAAAAGACACTTCAGTCTTTAGAGATTCATTCGCTGCTTTTCTTTAACGCACAGTTGCCTACTCTCCAGGAATGTCCGGGAGACTCCCGCATTTCTTAGAGACCTCCCGGGCCCCTGGGAGAGCACGGCAACCGCTCGGTTCTCGACCCCGCAATAGATAAGTGGTGGGGAGCGGAGCTTAATGACGCTGTTATTGGCCAATTGTGACAATCATTTAGGGGCGGGGCCAAAATGATTTGATTCATCACAGCCTTCCAACAATAATGGGCTGTTGTCCATTTAGGATATAGTACATTTGTAGCTTTATTAATTGCTCAGTTCAAAAACAACCCAACCTGGATAAGGAAATTCATAAAAATTAAATCACACCACATTAAAATAGTACAATTAACAAATCTGAACTGGTGCGCGAGCAGCCTTACATACATAAATAGAAGTGAATTCTATGTGACACAGGTGCACAATATTTTAAATTAAGCTCATGGATTGTCACTGGTCCCAACTTTGTGCATATATTAAGAACAAAAAAGTGCAAATATATTCTTTTTTTTTTAAAAAAACAACTAGTTGTCACCAATTTGTGTATGGTTGTATTGTGATCAGAGTAATCAAGAGGCTCTGTAAATTACCCATTATACAAGTTGTAAGTTGATAAATATAGGACAGTTACAACAGATTTGCTGTATGTTCTAAAGTAAGCACCTATTTATAAGCAGACATTAAAGGGTTACCCAGAAATTAAATCAAAGGATTTGTAATCATATCCGAGAGCTTCCTGACTGTCTCAGCCACATACACTACAGATTACATAAGACTGTTCCCTCCTGTACTACAGCCAGAAGTATGAGCAGGAGGTTTTTTTTCCCCCCAGCTCTGGCAGTAACTAATTATCCCTTTGTTTCCATGGTAACCATGGCAGCTTTCCAAATGCCTCTAGGAGTTGAAAAACTACTTAGGACTTTTAATAGCTCTGTCTCCTCAATCACCTCTAATTATCAGTTCTCCTATGTGTAACCTACTTTCTCTAAGAGCACTGTATAGACTTGCCCTTTGATTATATAAATAACCAGAAATTAGGTGGATTCCTCGGGAGTTCATTCAAACGTTAATAAACGCATGAGAAGCGCATTCAATATGGGACAGCACGTGCGATAACACAAGCTACTAGTACAATAGATTACATTGATAATAATGCAATGCATGGAAAATGTTGAGTTTTAAGCAGGTGTGAATGAACACTACAGCAATCTGGAAGAGACATGTATGTGCGTCTTCACTAACCAGCACGTTCAGAAAGATCATTGCATGGGTCACCAACATGAATTGGATTATTTGTCAATTTCAACAAAGAATGTATGTAAGGAACACAGAGAAACAATGAAGCAAACACTAAATTGTCAAAAGGAGGCAGTTAATGAATAATAAATAAAATGAGGGACTAAAATAAATAAATATCTGTATCTATAGCAATGTTCTCAGAGAAGGGAGGACGCTCCTTGCACAGTACATTCAATAACTAGGTCTCAGCTTTTCACGTCACATCATGTGACTTGCAGACTACATAACAGATGTTTAAAAAAAATTCTTTCAGACAAAACAAAATAAATAAAAAAAAAAAGGAGTTGGAGTGAAAGGGGTGTAATTCTGGCCTCACGCACTGCAGTACTGTGCAGCTGGAAACATATTGCAGCATCTGTGAGCTAAAAACAACTGTGATGCTCAATAATAATCCAACTAAATTTATAAGATCATTATCGGGTAAATTGGTAAATCCAGTCAGAAGGTAACCACTATGGGATGGTGTGTGGTCATCTTCCCATTGTACCAACAGGCCTCCGTTAAACTGGTAGTGATTCACCCTCTTGTCTGTGCCCAAACTGGACATCATCATCACCACCACCATTTATTTATATAGCGCCACTGATTCCGCTGCACTGTACAGAGAACTCATTCACATCAGTCCCTGCCCCATTGGAGCTTACAGTCTAAATTCCCTATCAGACACACACAGACACACACAGACACACACACACAGACAGACTAGGGTAAAAAAATGTTGAAAGCAGCCAATTAACCTACTAGTATGTTTTTGGGTTTTTTTGGAGTGTGGGAGGAAACCGGAGCACCCGGAGGAAACCCACGCAAACACAGGGAGGACATACAAACTCCACAAAGGCCATGGTCGGGAATTGAACTCATGACCCCAGCGCTGTGAGGCAGAAGTGCTAACCACTGAGCCACTGTGCTGTCCCTTGGCCGGGTGGCAGGCTTGGCCCACCTGTTGTAGGAAGCCAGTTTACTGCATCCACTACCACCAAGACTCACAGGAATAAAGCAAACACTCCCTAAAGCTTACATTTCTAAAAACGGACATTAATCTATTTTATTTGACAAGAACATAACACATACCAGTAAGCAGCAACTGGTGTTATATTTCTACTTAACAAGAAATCGTTGAGGCATCTTATGGAAGAAACTGCAAATCCACGTAGAGCTCTATTTGGTAAAGGGCTTTCTAAATTCCTCTATGGAAATGGATTTGGACAACTGAACATAAGTCAAAACATTTCTGTAAACAATGACCAATTGGTTGTTCCAACAGTTGAGCTTCAAATCATTTTGAATGAACCATAACATGTTATCTTCAGAATTTTCTTTACAGTAGCATGCACGTGTGACTGGTACACTTTAACCCAGACAGCCATTTTGTTTCCTTAAACAATATTCATACATGACAGCTGTGCTTCCTGGCTCATGCCTCAGTGATGTCACTAGTTCAAAGTGAATTAGCAGCCTGCTGTCTTATGAATAATACACCCCTTCAGCCCTTATAATGGCTGTCTTCAATTGTGTAGGCAAAGGGTACACATTAAATAACAGAGTCCCAGCAAGTCACAGTACAATGGTGCTTATAGAACTGAATGAGGCCATTAGTGGCCAAAATGTTTTAAAAGTAGCAGGATTAGAACCTAGTAAATAGTGGATAAGTCCCCTGTCAGAATAAATACTATTACAGCCACATCAAAAAGCATTGTATGAAATATGTAACTTCAGGAGTAACCAGGAGTCCAATTTAAAACTATATGAAAAAATAAAAAGAGTGATTGTAATTGTAGTCACCACTCTATGATGCCATATGAAACAGCTTTTAAAACCAGCTTTAAAAAAAAAAAAAAAAAAAAAAAAAAAAGCTTAAAAAAGACAAAAAATAAAGTGTCCAGGAATTGCCCTAACCGATGTTTGGGATTTAATTGAGGAAATGTGGTGTTATGTTTTTTAAACAAAATATATTAATTGTCCTATTCTCTCAGTGAAAATAATTTGTACGCACCAATATTGACACCTGTTATTAAAGTAGGTCTGTGGAGCTATGTGCAACGCTGGGTACACACCTATATAAAAAAAATGATGAATCGTTTGATTTGCACGATAATTGCATATCTTGTGTGCATGCTCTCATAATACTGTTTTATAGTAAAAAAACACATTGCATCTGTGGATTTGGTTTTATAAACTTCCTAATAAAAAATGAAAAAAAAAAATCACGATCAACAATGGAACGATGTTGGGCAAATGAGGAAGTGTGTGTACGCACCCACAACCAGCAGTGTAGGCAGATACCTGTAGACTGTGTATAGAGTCACAATATTTTCAACAGATGGTTATGAGAGATGAAAATCACAGATCTGAAGATCTAAATTGTGTAGGTGTTTACACATTCAACAGCACACTTATTGGGACTTTCAATCGTTGGTGAAATGGTTACAATAATTGCATAGATGTGTACCCTCCTTAGGCTGGGTCCTGCCATTGCCGCTCTAAATTTAGAAACGTCCATATCGCTCTGTTTTAGGACGTACAAATCAAGTGCCGCCATGCAGTATCTTTACAATTTCTAGCTGTCTGGATGGAGACTCATTGGAAATGTCCTTTGAGTGTTTTAATGCAAGTCTGCATTTAATCATGGTCGGTCTTCTACTAATCGGAATTACTTTGTCTATATAGTCGTCAGTAACACTGTTGACGCAACAAGTACCACCGGTTACAACAGTAGTATGCAGAAAAGCAACTCTGAGCGCACAGAAAGTCAAATTTTAATGTGGATGGGCTATAGCAGCAGCAGCAGACCTCAGTAGCTTCCACCCCTGACAGCTAAGAACAGGACACTGAGGTTACAGTGGGCAGTTTCCTGGTGTGACAAATATCAATTTCTGCTGCAACACGAAGATGGTATGATAAGAATTTGGCATAAAACATGACTTCATCCTACATTGTGTCAGTGGGGCAGGCTGGTGGCGATAGTGTAGTGGTGGGAAGAATATTTTCTTGGCACACATTAAGCCCTTATTACCAAATGAGCATCGTTTAAATGCTACAGCCTACTCAAGTAGTGATGCATCCCCAACCAAGTGCATCCCTTTATGGCTACAGTCTACCCATCTTGTAATGGCTACTTACAGCAGGATAACATGCCATGTCATAAAGCACATGTCATCTCAAGCTGGATCCATGGATAAGACAAGGAGTTCAATTTACTAAAAGAGCCTCCACATTCACCAGAGCTCAATCCAATAGACCACCTTTGGGATGTGGTGGAACAGGAGATTTGCAGTATAAACGTACAGCCCACAAATCTGCATCAACTGCGTGATGTTATGTCAACATGGGCCAGAATCTTTAAGGAATGTTTCCATCACCTTATTACTACATTCATGCTTCGAAAAATTCAGATTGTTTTGGGGCAAAGAGGGGTCAGTACTAGAGAGGAGTACCTTATATAGTGCCAACTGGGGGTATTGTACACAGGGCAGAAAAGACTAAAGGTTCACAACAATCTTTTCTAATATTGAACTAACTTTACGCTTAAGTTCATAGGACTTTTACAATCTAAAAACTACAGATGGTAAATTAAAAACAGGTCTTTCGGGATAGAAATTAAAAATGGAGTACCTGAAGATCGCAAGTTCCTGTTCCCAGGTTCCATATTTCCCCATCACTCACCAGTGAGACCAGGGGGTAAATGTATCAAGCTGAGATTTTTCCCAGCGGGTTTGAAAAACCAATCAGATTCTAGCTGTCATTTATTTAGTACATTCTACACAATGACAGCTAGATTCCGATTGGTTGCTATAGGCAACAGCTCCACTTTTCAAACCCGCCGGAAAACTCTCAGCTTGATACATTTACACCCAGGTCTACTTAAATGTAATATACTCTTAGTTACTTAACAGTTGACCTAATTATACCACTGCTGACAGAAATAATACATTCCAAATTGGTGATTTGTAGAAAATACTAAAGTGATCTTATCAATAATAATTTGCTTAGTTGGGGGTACACAAGCAATGTGCAAAAAGAAAATCATGGTATCCACTCAAAACCTTGCAACCCATAATTTTGGTTCCTGAACACTAAGTTTAGAGCCCCTTTAAAAGACCTAAATCACTGCTACCACTATAAAGATTATTGAATAACAGTTGTATTCATTCCTGTGTAGGCCACAGATGGAAGGGAGATATGAATGCAGATTCTACTATATGGGTGTACAGATGCAATCATTGTGTGCCTTCGTCCAGTAAACCTGCTCCCACACATCTCTGCACTCATGAAAGAGCCTTTCTAGTTCTCAGCTTCTGAATTACAAAGAGAGAGAGATACATTTCACCCAAGATGAGTCAGCAGTAATCTCATGTCTGTGTCGCTGCTACACCCACCAAATAATTTCACTTCTGAGTCACAGATCACAAAAGCACTAATCTTTAAAGGTAAATCATCCCTAAATATTCATTTCCTTTACATTACATGCAGACTTTTTTTTAGCATACATTAAGTCATGTATAGAAATGTTTAGACTGTTGTCACATCAAAAAAAGCTGCAGACAAGAGAGTGCTCTAGGCCTATGGGTGGCAGCAAACAAGGGACATTCATTATAGCATCTTTTCCCAGCCCCCTTCTTTATATTGTAAAATTCACTGTGAAGCGAAACAAATCTTCAGTTGATCATGTTGACGTTCTGACAGTTCAGCAGAGCTTTTGCCTCACTGACCGCTGCCTGGGATGTTGAGACATTGAACTATGCAAACAGGAGCTTGCACAGCTGATCAGTCAAAGATGAAGGTGGTTGTGTATGGTGAAACTAGGATTATCTGACATGAGTAATGCAGTCAGAGGAAGACAGAGCAAGAAATGCCCTCTCTTCACGTAACTGTTGGTGCCAATAATTATACCACTGCAAATGCTGCATCTTGTCCATATTGTTGACATGTGTCCGCTGCACCTAACCTGTAGGGGCACCAGGCGCAAACGCATCCAAATAGTCGAATCAGAACAAAGCAAAAAAAAAAAAAAAAAAAAAGTATCACAATAAGCAAAATAGTATTGATAACATTAAAACTAGCAATGATACCGCACATTAAAACTAACATTGCCAACGCACATTTAAAAAAATGAACAAAAAACATGGATACCATGACAAGTTTGGAGATATACATACACAAACACACATATATACAACAGTTCTGCATCTCAGCCCTGCAGACTCACCAGAAATGGAGTCTTGGGTCTATGAATCAAGGGTAAAACACTATATAAGATTGCTTGTGGGCAGTATCTGGCTTCACCCTGTAACCCAATAACTAATGCACTTATATGCCTGAACAAGTACCAGGCCTATATATATATATATATATATATATATATATATATATATATATCCCAGTGTCCCTGGGACTCACCGTTCAGCAGGGCAGCCAGTGATGTAATGCCTGGGAGGAGCTGTTGCGGGCGCGCATGCACAGCAGCTTCATTTCGGTGATGCTGGATTGTACAGCAGCCGCGGCGGTGCTGTAGAAAGGGGTAGTGTTCAGCATGTTTATACATGCTTTTGTGCCCATTCGTTCGGAGGGGACGTGTTTCTGGTTCTGCACGCGCCCCTGGGCACACTGCTATTATAACCATTGAGGCATCACCACTGTCATGTTTTCACACTTTGCCTCCACCTGGTTGTGGCTTCCTGCTGGAAGTTAGTCACCTAAAACAGCTGCCAGTGCCTGTAAATTTGTCTCTGCCCCCTCTCCATAGTGCTCAAAGAAGGGGGGACACACAATTAACAATAAGGACAATTGTCAAGGTGAAAATACAGCTTGTTGTTCCCTATGTTTGTTCATTGGCCCTCAATTCCAAAAAGCTCAAATTTACAGATTATTCTTACAAGAGGATATGAATTTGGACAAGTGCAAACTTTTACAAATCAAAGTAATTAAAAATATGAAATATGCTATCCAGATTCCAGAAAACCCACAGACACTTCGGGCTACATTTATTAAGCTGCGGGTTTGAAAAAGTGGGGATGTTGTCTATAGCAACCAATCAGATTCCAGCTCTCATTTATTTAGTACATTCTACAAAATGACAGCTAGAATCTGATTGGTTGCTATAGGCAACATCCCCACTTTTTCAAACCCGCAGCTTAGTAAATCTAGCCCGAAGTGTCTTTAGTTACTATGAAGAGCACATTTTAATAAAGAAAAGATTCTTATCTAGAAATCCCCGAAGTCCCAAGCATATTGCACAATAGATTACATATCTGATTATATTTTAAATTGTATACCAACACTGTAGCTCTATTTTGTTGTTAAGTATCCTCTTTACTTTCCATACAAAAGGCTCCTCTCAAGCAGCCTTCTACCTCTCCGCTATGACATCTGTGCGCTCACAGGGCAGTCCTAATTCCGTCAGGCACTTTGCTGCTAGCTAACTGTAAAATCAGGAAGTAGACCCTGTGTTTTGAAAAGAACATTTTACTTCCCATTTATATGGAAAAATGAAAGAATAAAACATTTTAACTTCCCTTTTTAATAGTTTCTTTTAATAATGAAATGTGATCTTTATACAGCTCGTTATTTTTAGATAGTGTGGTCTTAACAGTTTTCGGGTAACTGCGAACAAGAGCTCCTATAAGAACTACATTTTCTGCTGTTTATTTTATTTAACAGTTATTTTAAAACTGATGATCTTTCCATTAACTCTAAAATTTCAAATGTGCAATATATTTACAGAAGTTGATTATTATTATTTTTTTTTACAATACAGATTGTCTGCATCTTGCCACAATTTTTTTTATACATTAGATCCATGAAATACATTAACTAGATCTTACCCCTACTAATTCATTACAGTGAGCGCTGCTAATACTGTCCACATATTTCCATTTTTTATAACGACTGTCTTGTACCATCTAAACTCCCTATTTCAGTTCAAGGGGGACAATATATAGCTCTATTATAAATATTTAAATGTATATTAAAAAAACAGGTAACGTGCCAGGGATGCTTTCATCCAAACTTTTATGTATTCTACTACATTGCAGAACAATCTATAGTTTCATGGTGATTTTTCAATAGAACTCTACAACATCAGCTGAGCAAGAGAAGACAAAAGCACCTTCCATTTTCCTCTTATAACTACAAAGTAGCAGCAGAGTAAGGGGAAATATTTACCATTTAAAAACATGTAGTGGTGCTACTACTGGCATTTATTTGTATGGAAATTGAAGAGGATATATAATTAATTAAAAGATACCCATTGTAGTGCAGTAAAACAGGTACAATAAAATTATAGTTGCAATGTTACAAAAGGAAGTGAGTCCCAGTAGAATATCATCACGTCACCTGTATACTTTGCTGTAAAACTAATTTTTATCAGCTGTTGTCCTACTTTACTACAGTGTGTCTAGACAGGGCATTGTAAAACTTATTAAAGTATCTTTTGGCTTTGAGTTAATACAATAGCTATCCCTTCCCATTGTGGCTTAAAAGGGACTATTTTATAAATGAATTGCACTTTCGGTGCAAGGCTTTTTAATTGAAATTCCATATTTCTAGTATAGAACAATTGGCACACCTGGTATTTTAGAACTACAAGTCTCAGAATGCAGGATTATAGAATACATATTTGGTTAAATAGTCTACTTACTCTTTAGATGGCCAGTCTGAGAGACTCTGGGGGTATATTTACTAGACTGCGGGTTTGAAAAAGTGGAGATGTTGCCTATAGCAACCAGATTGTTGCTATAGGCAACATCTCCATTTTTTTCAAACCCGCAGTTTAGTAAATATACCCACAAGTCTCATTTATTTAGCACTAGTACAACTGCATGTTTTATCATTTGGAGGCCAATAATATAGTGCTACACACAGATGCCTTTATAGGTGCCCTTGTCTAGGAGGACAAACCACAGAGCGGAGACAATGGTTTACTTTGTCCCTACTTTCTGGATGGTTTCCGGATAAAACAGTCCAAGCAACCATTTCAGAAAATTTATATTTAGACATTATATTGTAATCAACATTTAAGCATCATTCTTATAACTTGTTAAAACTGTTAATGTTACACATTCAATTATATATTTACATACTTCATAAAGAGTTATATTCCATGTGTGCATATTATTTTTTATATCCCCCCCCCCCCCAATTACAGCAGCGCTGTGAATAAAATGGTAACAAACACCCAAAAAGTTCAATTTGATTGGAAAACCCAAAACACTAGTTTTTACCTCAAGAGTGAAGGAAGAGAGACTATTTTAATAAGGAACAGCTCTGTTACTTTGATGACATGCAAGCACTGGCCTAAATCTTCCTGCAATATAGATTCCTCATGGCTGACTGCACTGTAATGTTTAGAGATGGCTCTCCTGCAGGGACACTATAAAGCTTTTACAATGTAACCCCAATCACAAAGATCACAGTGCAGCTTCAAGAAACCCAGCCAGCAGACGGGAGAATCCGCTTAAAAGCCATCTACCAGTAAGAGGTCATGCATTCTCCCTTGAAAACGCTTTGCAGTTACTTATTTTAAAATGTTCAATCCCACATTCGCTTACTTTTATGCAAAATGAGGCCAGATCTACTGCAAAGGAGCCTGTCAACCCAACAAAGCTCACTTAACTATGGAAACAAGCTGACAAAATGTATTGGGCCACAATCATGCTTTTACTAGTGTTATTTTACCGCTAGTGAAAGCATGTCAATGCCTATGGGGATGGAACTTCTTGGTTCCAATGGCCCCATATACACTTGCAGGGCGGGAGTGGTAGTTACATTATGTGCCTGCCCAACACTGGTCATGCTGTTCATTAGTGGTTAATGACAAGACACAAACAGCAGATTGAGATTTGTAAATATGGCGGTAGCAAAATAATCTTTCAAGGAAGCAAAACAAAGAGGACAACACTAGCGGAGTTAAGTCTGAGAAAAGACTATACCATAATCCGGTTGTTTCCTACACCAAATAGGACGTGTAAATAACAAATCTAAAATCAGATTCTTGGAATCAACTGAAACCAAAAATGGTCTCCTGCTCTATAGAAATAGAGATCTGAAACATTCTAAACTCAAAAACCAACAGTAAAATGTGACAGTAATTTGGAAAAAGCAGCCACTATAAGATCAACTGTTAAGGTGTTTCCTGGTATATGCACCACTTGACCAGGACCAAACCAGCCACAAGCACAGTCTTCCCCTTTGTATGAAAGCATGAATTCACCCTTTACCCTTGTTCCACCAGAGGTTGCCGCCTGTTCAGTCAACATAGAGCCTATTACCTCTTTTTGGGAGGGGAGGGAGGCAGTTTGTGAGTATAAGTTCAACCACTATTTATTGTTTTTTCATCTAACAGTCCTACTCAATGAAGCACCTATTTCTCCTACTTTTCAATTCAATATGTTCACTTAGGGATAGATTAACTAAAGCTTCTAAAATGGAAGTGAAGGTGTGTTGCCCATAGCAATCAGACTCAAGCTATCATCTATATATTATTAGCATAAGTACGACTTTTATGAGAGACTTATTTCTATAATGCTGTTGTCTATGCACATCATACTACAAGTCTGTATATTTGCAGAAAAAATTGGCGTAATCGGTTGGATCGTTTGAGTTTTCGCAAAACGTCCACCTGTCATTTCCAACAATGCATGCCCTCTGGAAAATGTAACAGTTGGTAATACACCTGTGCACTGCTGGTTGCTCTGGAAACTGTGACAGTTCGTGAACTCTCCCTGTGCTGGGTGGTCTGGAAACTGACAATTATTTGAAGCCACATATATCGGCGCTTCTTGCGGGGACCTCAATGATGGACTGTTGAGCTATTATTATTATCATCATTATTCACTTACCCTCGCTTTGTTTACAACAAATATGCCAAGAGGCCGCCCTGGAGGACGTCGACGTGGTAGAATCCTTACAGGTCACCCAGAGCGCCCATTTTAAAGATCTTACAGAGGACGTGCAATGTGTGAACTGTGGTGCCCTAGAGGAGATTAACGGCCATTTTTAAGACTGCTGTCACAATGGAAAAGTTTTTTGCCTGATGTGGTTATTAACATATTGTTACAAATTGTTCTGCTAAATAGTGTGGAACAAAGTATTTTACATTTCAGTTAATTTAAGGCAGTTACTGCAGAGTCTCCCTAGTTTTCTAGAACGTACTATGCAAATGATAGCTAGAATCTCATTGGTTGCTATGGACAATACCCGCAATTTCGCTTGTTAGAAGCTATAGTAAATCTACCCCTTACTCTTTTAATACTATAAAAAGATATATTTTTCTATAAAACAGATTTGATAACCAATGTGGTATTTCGGTACAGGGGCACCAAAAATACCAGATCCTAAACCACATTTCAGTTACCACCAATAGCATGCATTCAAGGTTGAAGTATATTTTAATTTTTTTTGTACAGGAAATGGGTATACATTAAGGTTGGTGACTGTCTAGACTGGACCTCGCAGCACTACAATGCAGTCATAATATTTTTACTGAATACTGTTATTTTTTTGCATTTGGATTACTTCACTTCCATAAATATAAGAATACATAATAAGACTTTGTATCATGTAGAGAATAAGAAAATACATTGTACTGTGCAGTTGCCCAATACTGAAAATCGGTGATATTTCCAAGGACAAACCTGTAATTTTATAGGAACACTGCCAGATTTTAAAGGACAGCTGGCAAATATGCGCTGTAGGCTGTAAACTGAAATTCTGAACACTATACTTCATAGAAGCTCGTAAAATTGAAGAAAAAGCTGGAGAAAGCATCTAAGAAACTGAGAGCAGGCATGTAGGCATGTGATGTCATGGAAATAAATGAAGAGGCACCCATATGATCAGAAATTCAGGTTAAAAACAAGTAGAGGTGAAAGTAAGTAGCAAAATAAACAACATTTGAGTCATAAGTGATTTAATCACTGATAGTACCCATGGTTCTTTAATTCCTGTATGGATGTCAGCAGGTTGTAGTGTAGTAAAATTATACACCTTTAGTAACAAAAACAAAATTACATTACCAAAGGAGAGAGACAGACAAAAAAAAAAAAAAAAAACACACTTCTCCAAATGAAATCCATATAGAGCTGAACTAGCATAGCCAGTCTCATCTCTCATCTCTGCTGCAACTGGTGATGAGTCACAATATAACAGAGCAGACATGTGGGCTAAACGCTGAGAGCATGTACAGGCAGCACAGTGGTTAGCGTTGCTGCCCATCAGGGCTGGAGTTGTGTTGTATGTTCTCCTTGTGTTTGCCTGGGTTCCCGGCCACAGCACAAAAACAAAACATACTGGTAGGTTAATTGGCTGATGAAAACATGGTCCCTAGTGTGTTTGTGTCCTAGAAAATTTAGACTAGGTTTCATGAGAAGTGATTTGAATGATTAAATAATCTGTGTAATATGGCAGCACTTCTGTATATACATAGATGCTATAAAAATAAAAACTAACATTATAAGTAACGCGGAACTCATACCCTACATGTTTCACCTAATATGTCTTCCTAAGGGGGGGGTCCAAAGGGGGGAGTTTACATACATAAAAAGGTAAGTGTAGGTGCTGTATTTTTCCCCACTGATGGTAAGGGGGTAAGATTACAAAACACCACCCAAAGATTTCTATTGGAAAGCATAGGGCAGAAGTACCAGTTGGAGAAGAAAAAAAAAAAAAAAAAGGAAGTGTGAACAAATTGTGTCAAGAAAGAAAACAATACACAATGGATAGTCACACTATGCAAGTATTCAGTTTATACCTAGACAGCTAAGCCACATTTCACAACTCATTTTAGAGATTAAACAAACAACCCTACTCCAGAATATAATGAGTTGGTAAAAAAGTCAGTTTAGGTAACTCCACTTCACATTATGTACAATGAGCCCATGCAAAGCAGGTCTGTGAAAGTACACAACCAAGAAAAGAACATATATGGCACATTATGTACAGAATACAAATATATATTTTAACAAATTTGAACAACACTTTTTTTGGTAAAACGAGTATAGAGTTTCCACCATTTCAATTATAGTAAAAAAAAAAAAAAAAAAGTAAAAAACATGGAGCACTTAAAACATAAGTGAGAGCGCCATGAGTGAGTGCACGCTACAGGCCAAACGTCATCGTTTTCTATGGCAAATGGCAGAATAGAGGATTACTTCTCCTAATTAAGACAAGACATAGGGCTTGATTTACTAAAACTTCTACAAAGAAAATGAGCAGATGTTTCTCATAGCAACCTGATTATAACTAATTTATCTAGTACATTGTAGAAGATTATAGGCAAAATCTGATTAGTTGCTATGGGCAACAACCACACTTTTCCTTTAGAAGTTTTAGCAAAGCTGTCCCTTACGGATATCTCCATTCAATATATCATATACTACTCTCCTTGACATTAGAAGTATAAAACCTTATCCCTTACCGAAAGTTCCCCTGGATCACTGAAGTTCTTAATCACTGCCAAGAATTTACAAATACTGCTCCAGACACCCAACGCAGGTTTTACACAATTTGCATAAAATTCTACGACACTGGTAGTCCAAACACACGAAATGGAAAAAAAAAAAAGTCTGCAAAATTTGTAAAGCTAATCTTTCATGAATGTAATGGATATGGGATTAGTTTCCCCAAGTAGAATATCATATCAACAATATGTACCATATGAGGTGCTTGCAGCACAGTGGCCTAGAGGCTAGCACTTCTGCCTCACAGCACTGGGGTCATGAGTTCGATTCTCAACCATGGCCTTATCCGTGTGGAGTTTGTATGTTCTCCCTGTGTTTGGGTGGGTTTCCTCCAGGTGCTCCGCTTTCCTACCACACGCCAAAAACATACTGCTAGGTTAGTTGGCTGCTATCAAAAATTGACCCTAGTCTCTACCTGTCTATCTCCCTCTTTGTGTGTGCGTGTGCGTGTGCGTGTGCGTGTGCGCGTGCGCGTGCGTGTGTGTCTATATTAGGGAATTTAGACTGTAAGCTCCAAAGGGGCAGGGACTGATGTGAATGAGTTCTCTGCACAGCGCTGCGGAATTAGTGGTGCTATATAAATAAATGATGATGAACTCCAACAACTAATCTTCTAGATAAAGCATGAAGCAGTAGCTGAACAAACACTGATGCAGGAAGTCACAAATCAGTGGAAAGTGGATCCATATCCTTCAGCACTTTACATAAATGGCAAGGTCAAAAATAATAATAGCCCAAGATCCCAGTGTTGTGTGTCTGGAACTACATCACTTTGTTGCTGGCCTTTAGCCCACACTAAACAGTGCCAACTCTTACACATTATTAATAAGCAGTCTTAAGATATTAGAAGATAAAGGAAGTGATAGAAGCAAGGCTGAAGCCAAACAGTCCTAGAAAATCAATTTGCACTCTAAAAGTGCTGGGACACCTATTAGGAACCTTTAGTGACTCTTCAATATCCCCCTGGATAAAACTAGAAGACTTGATTATGCCACTGGCTAAATATATACAACAATTATGCCCAGGGACTTGAATTTGTATTTAGGACCACTCAATACTATTCCCAGAGCTTTTCAAACAGAGGCTACATCATACGGTCTATTCTTTACTCATTGGTTAGATAGTCTACTAGAGTATATGTAAATTTTACCGGAAATCAAAGAAATCCTGCAGCCTGCTCAGTCTTTGAAATGGGCACTCTCTAGGTTTAAAATGTACAGCATAAAATGTTGTTTGCACTGTATATTTCATACCTGCTGACATTAGCACAACGATGCGACAGGGGTCGTATGAGATTGCCCATTTAGACAGCAGAATTTTTTGGGTTTCAGGCACATATCGGATACACATTTTAAAAAACAAAAAAAACTAATAGAGTAAGAGCAAACATATGCTGTAACAGACTTCTTGGAATACTGTTTTCACTATAAGCAAAGCAGAATTTTAGAACACAATGTTCTGCATTGGTACACACTTTATTTAGTGGCAAGATCAGGTGAGAGATTCATTGGAGAAACGCAACAACTTTGAAGGACATTTCCCCAATAGATAAATTTTATGAGGAAGGCACAAAAAAAAAAATAAAAAAAAAAAAAATACAGTAAATTAGAATTGAAATTAATTAATTGAGCCCATGGACCAATATACGACAATGCTTTGCAAACCATAGATCAGACACAAATCTAGTGCCTGCTGTCATACCTTGTAAGAACTATGTAATGCTTGCTTTATTAATGGTACAAGATTTTACAATAAAGTAATGGTGCTGATAAAATTCTGAACTAGAATATCAAACTATTGTGAGAACGGTCATTGCTTATTCATATACTTGCACTGGACCAGAGATCCAAATAGGCTGCTAGATAACTATATATTCAGTAAATTTCTATTGAAATATTGGATAAGATCAGAAGCTCCAAACTGTGCACATCTGAAATAAATGTAACTACTGATGCTAGAGATATGGTTGTACAATTTAGAAGAATAGGCATTAATGGAAACATTATCAATCTGTTATCTTTTATTTTTCAGTTTTAGTTGGAGCAATTTGAACAACTAATACCCTGAGGGAATAAATTTATGTTGGCTTTCATCTGTTGTATATTCCAGTCTTCAGAATCTACTCACAATCCAAATTATACCACTTTCATACTGCCGCTCCTGCAATATCCCGGGTTTTTGAAGCCGGGTTTTTGCAGGGGCTCGGAGCGTCCCAGCTCAGAAACACCATTCATACTGCACCTCGGACCCGGGAACCTGTAGACAACAGCTACATTTGTTATATTTCCTAGTTTCTTCAGACTGTGTAATGGATTTACATTTTTTCTTACATTTAAAAAAAAAAAAAAAAAAAAACAACAAGTTGCAACTTTCAAAGTTATAGAATAGAAATAATGAATATTAGGAACCTTACTTCCTGGTGTTTAAACACTAAGCCTGATTTGTGGTTATAAATGCGAGGACTGAAGCATGCAGTCCCCTGTAAAAATAAAAGCCATTTTATGCCATGCGCCCAAACCAATTTGCATTCAAGCTCGCCCCTGTGTTTTTTTATGGATTCGTTTTATTTTTGTGGAACTCTGCTTCCTAAGGGTTAGCAAGAGTAATTACACCAGAATTGTGGTGCACTATCCCCCCCTCATTCATGGCAATGCCCTGTTAATTTTTATGGGGATTGTGCGATAAATGCAGAACCCCCCCCCCCCCAGTGAAATGAGTCCCAGAGCTTTTTTTTAATGGGATTCTTTCAACATCAATAGATATGCAATTAGTCTGGAGCCCCCAGATCTCCCCTCATCACAAACTAGCTAGCGTGGGAAACCAGTTGTGATTGGCTATTGACACTGTCAATTCAGTCAGTCATTCTGCGGATTACACCTAGTGAGTGTTATTTTGATTATTGTTTGATTTCCCACTGATTACAAATAAAGCCTTCCAGTGGATCACAACTACAGATACCATTGGATTACAAATGAAGAACAAAAATTGTATTCATAAAGTGGTGAACAAAGGTTTGAGGTGTTTATATTTGAATACAATTTAGTAATAGCTTTATTAAAAATTCCAATTTTGTAGTCCAGCTAAAGTTAGTTTTCCAGGACTTTCTTTTGGTAGTATACTGGATTAAAGCTGCCTGTGGTAAGATACTCTGCCCTGTGTTTACTGAAACCCTATAAACAGGACTTGTCAACTGCAATCAATTCACAAGTGCTGTAAAAATAATCAAGGTTTTTGTTGGTTTGGGTTTTTTTTTTTTACAAATGTTGGGGCTATGGAAGCAACAAAGTGCTTCCATTACCCAGCGAGCATTTTTAAAGACTGTACTCTGTATGGTTTTATTAGAGGATTTACACAATAGCTCTCTATGATCACCTTTCAGTAAATACAGCACAGCATAATGCAGATATTAATGAGCGTATAACACTATTAGATATTGTGTTCTCAAGCATACAAGCTGGAGAGAGATAAAACACAGCATTTGGATGGTCCATGCAGGCTGTACAGCTGGAGCCATTACTGTACAAGTGTGTATTTCCATATCAAAGTTATTTAGATTAAAACAAGAAGGGATCTCTGTGGCCTGAACTATACATCATCTCACCTTTTGCTTGCTGCTGACAAGCTGTTACAGGGAACAAGGCGGCTGTATTGTGCAGGAGGAACTGGTGTTATCTTTCATATCTATGCTAAAGCCTAAACAAATAGAGAAAAGAAAGGAAACAAATGCACTGTATGAACTCACTTAACCTCCTGGCAAGACTCCAGATACAGGGAACTTCTGCTGTGCTCCTCACTCCACATACACACAAATGTGTCACTTTTCACCCCCTTTTTTATCTTAATAGAGAAAGGAAAGTGGCGACCTGCTGTTAATAGTGCATTCACTGCACTTCAAGATTATCAATCCAGTTGCATGGACTGATAAACATTTAGTGGTTTAGTTTTGCAGCATTTGCCAGTTGCTTATTTTACATACAAGGAAACTATTGAAGACAATGAATCCTGCAATAGTATATGCACATATAATACACAAGTCAGAGAGGTGTTAGCTTGAATGTTAATACTATTATATATTCCAACAATTTATGCAGAAAATGGTAGATGTCAGTCAGTGGTACAGCATGCACAGATTTGTACAAAAACATTGATGTACAGTAACAAGCAAGGCCCATAAATAAACATTTTTTTTTATTTTTTTTTTGCAATTTGAGGAACTTTAGTCCCAGGTCACCTACACATAATAGAAGTCGTCTGGGTGCTATTCAGTCAGTTTTGTAGGCAATGATATTACCAGGGTTCAAGAAAGGACCTCCAATAAGTAAGCGATCGATAGGTTCACTTTAAACTAGTACAATGGTAGTAAATATTTTCCGCAAAATTGTCAGGTAATTTTCAAATGTATGTAAATAAAAGTTACATCATATTCTTTCAAACCAACAGCAGGAAAAGGATAAAAAAATAAATACTTCTCTTCGAGAAATGAAGTTCTACCTATCTATCTATAGAATTGTATAGGCCACATGTATCAAGTCACACAAACCATTACAAAAGGAGTTTATAACAACAACAATAGATTTTATATGTTAGGCTAGATAAAATGCATGATTGTTTCAGGAGTGTTGACAAACAATTACTAAATTATACCTCATTCATACTGCACCAAAATCCCGGGTTTTTGCCGGGGCGAGCTCAAACGACCCGGGTCTTGGTGCAGTATGAATGGTACAAGTCAAAAATCCCGGGTCTAAAAACCCGGGTCTTCAACCCGGGATTTATCGAGGGGTAATTCCGGGGTCGGACCCGGGTTGCCTGCACTATGAATGGTGCAACCTGGGTTTTTCAACCCGCGTTGCACAGAAAACAAGCTGATTGGCTGTCTGCCTGTCTTTTTGGACAACAAACTGGACAAGGTCACCTAATGGACAATGTGGCAGAAATTACTAAAATATGTATATCTTAAAAGAAAAAGAAATAAGAAAATATTGAGTTTTATAGATGCTTTTGTTAGTTTATAGGCCTATACAGATGTCAGGTTTCTGATTAAACCAACCCAAAATATTTGTATAAATATAACAAAAATATTTCTATTGTATGCATTTTTTTTTACCAATTAACACTTGTTAGGACAGAAAATTAAATATGTTACCATTTTTCAGCCAATGAAAACTGCTCTGGTGATGACTCCCACAAATTGCCAGGGCACAGACTTGTGCAGTATGAATGGGGTCAACACGGGAAATTCCCGGGTCCGAGGTGCAGTATGAATGGTGTTTCTGAGCTGGGACACTCCGAGCCCCTGCAAAAACCCGGCTTGGAAAAACCCGGGATATTGCCGGGGCGGCAGTATGAAAGCGGTATTAGTCTATTCTCTGGGGTAGACTTTTTCCAGTGGATCAATTCCACCAAAAAAAACTCACATTTTGATCATCCATGATATACTGATGATCAGCAACCGTGAGACACGAGTTTCTCGTGGGATTTCATATTATTACTGTCTTGGCACCTCCAAGCAACTTGCTTTCACAAGTCAAAAACAATACAATCAAATCTATTCTACTTGACTAAAGTCTGGTTTCCAGGTCAGATTTTGATTCAATTTTGCCAGTAAATAGATTTAACATCTCACTAAACAGAAACATATTTTCTTAAGTCTTCTTTAGTTTGTGGAGGAAAGTGTTACTGCAAAGGAAAATTATGCCAATTTTAAAACCCTTCCTAAATCAAGGAGGTCCGATATATGCCAACACATTTTTCTTTTGTCAGTTGACCGCAGAAAAAAAAAAATAGTAACTTGCTCTTTATAAAAGCGGCATATAAATCCCGTATTACCCCACTCTACAGCGATGCAGAATATGGTGGTGCCTTATAAAAGAGAATATCCCCAATAGTTAATTAAATCAGATCAGGGCAAAACTTAAGTTAGCTAGGATGAAATCTACCAACAAAGTGGTTAAAGTGTACAGCCAATACGGAGCATATTTAGCATATCAATTAAGAACCTTACAGCGCAGTGAGGTCACAAGTTCCTAGTGAACAGACGCATTCTCAGGAGTATTGATTTGGCCCACAGCGTCCAATCCAGTTGGTTTGGATTGAATGCTGCAGTGAGGAAATCAGCAGCAGACCTGGAAGTGGAGGGGGAAACGCAGAGCAGTCAGATCTACAATGCTAGTAAGCCACTCTGCCATTGTGACACCATCCAATCTGTACAATCTGGTCTCCATGTGAGTTACCATATTGCTCACATGTCCATTCTGAAACCTAATATATCAAAACTCAGTCTGTGTAAGCTATATAGTGCTCAAGGTCTTCTTTTGATTTATAAGGATTGAAGAATATATTTGATTTAGAGTTTTTTGGTATATTCGGTTTGGAGCACTATATATATATATATATATATATATATATATATATATATATATATATATATATATATATACATACATACACACACACTATTCAAGTATTTAAATTATGTGAAACACAATTGTTTTCAGAATTTAGGTCATAATTATGTGAAGTGTTAGTGGTACCTTTGATATCGACAGGGCAACATCACCAAGGTGCGATTGGAAAGTTCATATTTTGATCATTTTATTACAGTTTTCCCAAAGACTAGATCCACCTTTTGTACCCACCCAACTGGCCTGTTCACAGGTACTTAAGAGTCACCACTTACACTTCACCCAGTTTGTTTAGAACAACGAATGAATGTGCATGAAATGTATTTTGCCAGGATACGAGTGGACTATTTCCATGAATGAGAGAACAGATCTAATTATGGGGAAAGTCGTTCAAACTTTTCTTACTGCCATACTTCTATGAAAAGTAGCTTAAACCCTATTCAATGCATTTGAATTAGTAAACTGGCTATTATAAGCCAAAAATGCTGTTGCGCTTCATTCACACAGAATTTCCTTTGAGCTGTGTATACAGACTTGTACTGCTGTCAGACGTAGTCTCTTTTACCCAGGGACGGTCAACTTCGGTCCGTTCTAACACGTATGGTCGCCTAACAACCAGACACGACTGCTCCCCCCATGCGAGTCCCACCAATAATTAGATCTGGGCTCCCTCTCTATATAAGGCTGACTTTGGCACAATTAGGGTGCCAGAGTATTCGGTCCCTATGCTCCAGCAACCCCCTTGTTGTCTCCAAGCGACCTGCCCGGCTTCAGTGTAGGACGTGGCTTTCCCACTGACCTGGCTTTTTGGACTCTCACATGGGCTTGTTCCTGACCTCCAGTGTTGACCTTCAGCGGCCTAACTACTTCTTTGAATTATCCTTCTGACCGCACGGTATTGCCCAGGCTTGCCTGACCACTCTACCTTCTGTGGCTTCGCTGGTAACTCTGTTGGAGGGCCACAACCTGCACATCTCCCGCAGCGAAAATCAAACTGGTGAAGCCCAGAGGTGCGCTAGACTCCGCACTTCCTTCTAGAGCAGTGACAATACCAGCAGGTAACCCCCAGTTGCAGCTACAGTGACAACTGCACATCATGGAAGCCTCCATCGAACACCATTTTCCACAATTAGGAAATTATGACAAATAAGCCACAACTAGTCAACCCAAACTGTGCCCAGTCCTTTCAAGCCATGAACTATTTACATTAACGGCATCCCAATTTGGCAAAAAACATTATATAAATTGTAGATGTACTGGTAAACAGTGCATAGGCTTGTGTGTAAACTTGTTCAAAACCAACCACCACTTTTTTGGAAGAAGTTGGAATGCTTAATTGCATTTACAACCTCATTAATGTACAACTGGGGCACATGTTGCAAGGCGAGTGTGACGTTATATATATATATATATATATATATATATATATAACAATTGTAAACAGGAACAGAAACACTCAGTGCGTGTGCAATGTAGGGAAACTCAATCCTTATATATATATTCATATTGGAATGTTCCACCTAATCCAACTGGATTTATTTGGCGCCTCATTTGATTATATATTCTGGGACTTAAAATTGATAATACTATTCAAATATATATAGATTTAAAAAGGATTAAATTTAGTTACCTTTCATACAAAAGTTAGTACATTATGCATCCAATAAAGGTAGTTAACTGTGTCCTTACTATAAAAGAACAAGGCTTTATAATAGCTTTATTATACAAAAACAAATAATGATCAAATATACATGATTGATTAGGCAGCATTGAAATGCCACAAGCATGTTATTACACATCAATCTTTTCTTCTACCACAATTCTTTCTATTTTACGTCACTGGATTTAACTAAAACTTTGCAGTATTTAGTGCATACATTTTACATCGGAAAATATTATACTTTTAAAAAGGAAATATTTTGTTTTGTCCATAAAGTGCACCACAATATTAAAATGTCTTTCCCTGTGTGTCGATACTGGTCATGGTAAGGTATTAGTGTTGACACCTCCTAATAATAAAAGACATGTACTCATAATAAAAAAGTGCAGCAGACCACAGCAAACAATACAACTAAATATAGTGCAAGGTAAGCAATAAAGTGCCCATGTAGCAACCAATGAGACAGCGCAAACACACCCAACAGCCACTGTCTTCCCATCACCAACATACCTGGCAGCTGTGGTACCTTCCCTTACTGACACCCACCAATAGGCTGTACACACCTCCTCACATGCTTGACAACTCCAGAGAGAAAACACAATTTAGCAAAATAAAACCTGGAACTCTTCTACTTCTTGGGAATAAATTAGTGAACATTGATTACAAAGTCTGGACTAGGAATATTAATAAACATCCCTGGCAAAGGAAACATTCATTTATGGGAGGAAGACAACACATTTTGTGCTACACAAGACACCATCATTTATCGGGATGCTCACAATGGGCTCTATTGGTGCTACAGACAAGCCCTCACAGAAATAGGAGAGTGCAGTGTGCAGTGCTTTGCTACAAACACTTGGGCTGGTAAGAAGGTGTGCTGACCGGCCTAATGATCTCAGCTACCCCAGCCCTTCTGGCAAACACCAGACATGCCAGTCCCCTTGTTCACCTAGCTTGTTGTTAGGCTGCATTACAGGTCAGCAGCGATTTATACATTTACACAGCCAAACCTGTATCCAATTCAATAAGGTTTGTCCAGTCTACATTACATAAAACCACCACCCACAAACCACCATCTAATTAAAAATGCAGGTATTTTATTATTAATACAAAAGAAATCCAATCTCAATGTGTAGCAATATGAATTCAATAACAGGGAAACAGAGGAGAATACATTCTTTAGATTCTCTTCAGCTCGCATTGGGGCAATGAACAGGAGAAGAGGTTTAGAAATGTTCCTTAAGTTCGGAATAAAACATTCTGGCCAGGCATTCACTTGACTTAAATATATCCCATTCATGTTACCTTCAGAATGAAGACTGTGCATTTCAGTACCTCGCATCCATTCCCTTGGCAGTGCAAGGGACTCACACCATCTGCTGCATGCACTCAGCCAAGCTAGAATAGGTCACATTAAAATGATATAGTTCAGCACATTCATTACAATAATGGCTTGTTGTGTGCATTCTACAGAGCCATGTGAAGGAAAAAAAAAAGGTCAAACTCTTAATTACGTCCCAAAATGTAAAGACACTCCAGCAGGACTGCCCTCACTAAAGTGACTGAAGACCTAATCATGATTAAGTTGAAGGGTCACTTTTCCTATTCATCTTCTGCCGCTTTCAATACAATCAGTCACCCTCTCCTCCTCCCCACTACCTTAGCCTGCACAGTACAGTGTGGTTCACATCTCCTTCAGTGTGTATACTACAAACACATCTCCTCTCATCCACTCCGCTCAATCTGTTTTGCGTTGCAGCAGAGCATTAAGAAACCCAAAGTGTTGCATTGCCCTCTCCCTCCAGACCAAGCTCTCACAAACGGTGCCATCTTCCCTTGCCATTATGTCTGCACTCCTATGTCAACCTTGTCTGTACTTCTCCTTTTATGTGGCATTGTATGTTGTAGGATTTGTAACAGACTGGCTGCATACCTTACCAATAAACATTGATGAAGCAATTGTTTCTGGAATATGTTAGAAGGGCATTTCACAAACATTTTAAAAACTATAACTATACATGGGACATATTGAAGACTGTTGCAAATCTTCCCAGGAGTGGGCATCCCAGCAATCTCACCCAAAAATCAGACTACAAGAAATTAAGAACCCAAAAACTAAATTCAGGAATCTACAGGCTTTTGTCAACATGGTGTATGGTAAAGTTCATGACTGGCATCAGAAGAAATCCGAGCAAGTATGGCTTTCATGAAAGGATAGCCAGCAAAACAAACCCTTTTAATACAAGAAATAATAGTTCAACTTGGGTTCAGAAGTAACTATGAAAACATAACACTTGACCCATGGAACAATGTCCTCTCAACAAACATCTAAGTGGATGTCTGGTTTCAAATCCTAAGACCAACATTCATCATCTTTTATTTATGTAGCGCCAGTAGATTCCGTAGCGCTTTACAATTTGGAACAAACAATTAAACAATACTGGGTAATACATACACAGAGGTAAGAAGGCCCTGCGCTCGCAAGCTTACAAACTATGGGACAATGCTTTGATACACAAGGGTAAATGCTACATGACATTGTAACCTTTGCGTTCTAGCTTGATAAATATTCAAAGTATTTATTGGGCTGTGTGCTCAATCACACAACTATTTTGCGCAGAGGGTTGTTGTCTTGTGTTAGCTGTGTAGAGTGTGGTAATAGGGTAACCTAGGGAGATTAAGATGCTGGTTGAGGAATATATAATATATAAGCTTGTCT
Source organism: Mixophyes fleayi (assembly GCF_038048845.1). Lineage (NCBI taxonomy): Eukaryota > Metazoa > Chordata > Amphibia > Anura > Limnodynastidae > Mixophyes > Mixophyes fleayi. Next base: position 353,541,055 of record NC_134402.1, on the reverse strand, counting down.
GAAGAGGGATTTCAGAGAACGCTTGAAGGTTTGAAGACTAGAGAAATGTCTTATTGTGTCAGGGAGTGAATTCCATAAAGTGAGTGCAGCCCGAAAAAAGTCCTGTAACTGAGAATGGGAGGATGTGATGAGAGTGGAAGAGAGATGTAGATGCAGAATGGAGGTGTCGAGTTGGGAGATATTTTGAGACCAGTGAGGAGATGTATGTTGGTGCAGATTTGTTGATGGCCTTGTATGTTAGTAGAAGAATTTTATATTGGATTTGTTGAAAAACAGGCAGCCAATGTAGAGACAGAGTGACTCAGCAGTGGAAGAACGATTGCAAGGAAAATCAATCTAGCTGCTGTGTGCAAAATAAATTGTAGGGGCTTGAGTCTGATTTTGGGAAGACCAGAAAGGAGGGAATTGAATTACAATAGTCAATGCGGGAGATGAGAAGTGCATGAATTAAAGTTTTTGCAGTGTCTTGTTGAGATAAGTATGTATTCTGGAAATGTCTTTTAGATGTATGCAGCATGATGCAACCGCCAAGCAGTGATGCAGGAATGATGATTTGGGGAGATTTTGCAACCATAGGAACAGGACGCTTCACAGTCATCAAATCCACTATAGATTCCTCTTTATACCAAAAAGTGTTCTAGAGGAAAGAACATGCAAAGAGTCTGTCCAACAAACTAAGCTTGGGCAAAATTGTATTATACAACAGGACAAGCTATCTCCACCACACCAGCCACTCTACAAACAATGGCTGAAAAAGAATCAATGTTTTGGAAAGGCTAATTCCAGACCTCGACCACACTCAAATGCTATGGTAGGACCTTAAAAGAACTCTGCACAAAATGAATGCTCTGACATTAAAGAAATTAAGCAGCATTGTAAGGAGCAATGGGCTAAAATGTCTCTAATGCAGGGTAAGAGCCTGATAAACTCCTACAGAAGAACAAAAAATACTACATTAATCACTGCTAATAAGGTGGTTCTACACTCTACTGAATCATGAGGTGTACTTTCTTTTTCCACACAAGGCTTCTTTATGTTGGCTTATTTGGTGAATAAATAATGGGAACATAATATCTAATATAGGTTATTTGTTCCATGAGAATAGATTTATCAAATGTTGGGACTTTGTAAGACTAGAGGATTGTTAATTATGTCCAGACATAAAAATACTATTTATAAGAACATACTCTTATAGATGTACTCTTTTTGCACAACTATAATACCATTCTAAAATGAACCTACCATGCATTTCTCTCCATGATACAAGACAATTCACCGCATCTTTTGGGTCATCAATCAACAATTCACATCTTTTGGGGTTCCACAAGACTGTGTTCTTGGCCCTTTACACCTCTTCTTTTGGGGCACAGATGTGCTCATTACCACCTCTACACTGATGACACCCAAATCTATCTCTCTTACCCCTGACCAACGACCCTTCTGTACCCAACAGTCTTTCATCTCTACATGGATGTCCCACACTCACACGCAACAGCTGTCCCAATCTCCACACTCACTCCTCGTTTCAGCTGTGCCCTCTTCCACTTAGAATGTAAGCTCTGTAATGAGTAGGGTCCTCCATACTCTTTGCTTTCAGGTCTGCCTTGTACGTCCTTATTTTATGCATGTCTTTTTATCACTACTGTACGACGCTGCGGAGTACTGTGGTGCCTAACAAATCTATGAGAATATTTTTTTTGCAACTCCAAATGTGGGATTATTTAGGTGCGCCTTGTTTATTAAAGCCAAAAGGAGGAACTGTGCTTAAGTACCGCAGAAAAGTTCAACATCTTGAATTAAATGGCAACACCAACATTTGGTCACATATCTTCACCAAAACCACCTACAATTTACACTGCTCTAACAAATGTAAGACCCAAGTATGAATGTTTTGTTTCACTCGAGTTTAGACATCACATTTGCACACAGGAGAATTTAATGATTTGTACATATTTGCATTTTAAGTATTTATTGCTGAACAAATATGCCAAGTCTGTCAGGCGCTGCACACTCAGATGGCAAATAGATCTTATACATAGCTGAAGAAAAGAGTAATACCAGCCAAGGGGGAAAAAAAAAAATAATAAAAAAAAAAAAAAAATAGTTAAATACTCAGATTCGCTATTAGTAAATGTGCTCGTGCTTCTATATGGTCAAGACTTAAATGGAACTGTTGTTTTACTGATATTGTACCAACAGTACTATTGCACTAGTTTATAGTATTAAACTTATCAAATGCTCAGATAATACAAATATATATTCAAGTTCCAGTAACTTGTCCGCAATGGCTGGAAGAAAGCATATCTGGTGAAAGTGATTTTGTAAACACAAATAAGAGGTGTTTAGAACGAGTTGTACAAATATGCGTTGGATGATCCTGGCAGTAGTCTTCACATGCCTGAGCCAAGCCGTGGGATGTGCTGTGACTCATCTAGTGCACAACAGCTGTCAATGAATAGTACAGTACTCTCAGCAATTCTCTGCCCAGGTTCAAGCTGTGTCATACAACAGGTTGAGCCCCCAATAGAACAGCAGCATTGCCAACATCCACACAGAGATAATTTGCCAAGTAGGTAGCAATATAAAAACAGAATACGCCGACATTTCCCATCTGTACAATGCAGGAAAAGGTTTCAACCCACCTGTTCTTTATCCTTCAACAAGATGCAGCTCCAAATTGGTCATTAATATGCAATCCATGTCATGCATCAAACACAGCATTAGAATCAGTCATGTGCAGTAAAGTAAGAAAATGACAGATAAATGTTCTATCAATAATCGATTACCAATAGATTTTGCATGGCAGATGGTACAGAGCTACAGCAAAGTTTCACCAATACATGCACTATACACTTTGTCAAAGTATTTTAGAAACAAGACAGTGCATTTAAGTCAAGCAACGTGATGTAGACTGGAAAACCCAACTTTTGTAATGAACATATAATGATCCGAGTGTTTCTACAACCTTTAGGTCTTGCTTTATCATGCAGTATTTAAGCATTTTCACAGAGCCTACACGCCTCATTTTCTGCAGAGAATGCAGCTGTGTGTCAAGTGTAACTGAATTATGGTAGTGGAGACCACCAATTTCAACACTTCTGCTAGGTACACGCAATAACAAAAAAAAAAAAAAAAAAAAAAAAATCAATAACATTTTCGACCAATTTGTTATCACGATTTTACAAATGACTGAAGTTCCAATCAGTCTGCCGATTCATGTGTACACACTAAACACGATTTACCGTCAGATCTGTGATCTTCAGCTGGTCCAAGAGAAGTGTAGTCGGTCATTCCTGTCACACTAATTAGAACACACAAAATAAACAGACTTTTCCACAACGTCATAAAATTTCTTTAGCTTCTGCGATTCTGAAACTAAATATTCAGTCTCAGAACGATGCTCCTAAACTTCACTTGAATTAAATAGATTATTTTTCATCATTTTTGATGTGGCCTAAAAAAATATGCCCAAATCAATGATCCCTTGGCTGCTGTGATTAAATAGAGCTGTACACCACCACTATAAAATTTCTTCAACACCACTAGCCTGAACGGTCCCTTACTGTCTGCATGATAACAGATGTCTTTCTTTGTTCCAAGATCCATTTCCCGCTGACTGAAGAGTTGATTGGAGAAATACTGCAACCAATATACTTTAAGTGGGAGATTCAATTCGACGCAAGGTGCCGCTGAACATCTCAATTTTTAGATTTGCCAATTGCCAGACATTACAGTAGGAATCTCTGCTCATTTTTCTGCACACCACTATGGGGTGCAAGAAATATTAAGCAGAGATTTGTACCATAACATCGGTATGCTGTGTCTCCCTTGTTGCTCTAGAGACACCTCGTGCCAAATTAAATCTCTCCTCCAGTATTTGTTTTCTTAAAGACGAGAGGCACATGGGTGCTTTTTCAACCCTGTTTTACTGCAAATTTTGGGTCCAGAATACCAATTTATTTTCTTGCTTAGATTTCCAAATTGACAATTATATTACTTTTTTTTTTGCTTTAGAACAAGTGTGCACAGGCATTTGTGCTGCATCCGGGTTGTGCCAGTATACAGATGAAATCTTCTGCACTAGGAGTTATTCTTCCCTAACAATGCAGGATACATTTGGAAGCAAGAGACAATGGACTTTTTCTTCCTTGTCCACATGATCCCTGCATTGTGATCCCAATTGCAGCTTACCTTAATGTACCAGCATCACAGCCTCTTTAAAACTGCACTAGTCCCTAGGATTGAAAACTTTTATGGTTCGTTCACACTGATCCGTCTTTTATTGTGCTTGTCTCACATTAGTAAAATGCATGAAAAACGCATTAAAGGGGAAAAAAAAAAGAAGAGAAACAAATAAGTTGTCAATGATACAAACCTTATTTTTTCATGCTAAAGTGATCACGTGTAACTAGACAGTTTTATTGGTAAAAAAAATAAGCTAAACAGCATCACTATAAAGTCTAAAGCGCACATTAGTTTTCATGCGGTTTTACATTGTAATGGAGTTTTCCCAGCGCATGTGTAAGCAAACACTTAAACTTTGCAGTTTCTCAACGGTACTACATGCACGGTTTGCAGAGCGCTGCATCATTATTTCAACATTATTTCAACTGTGCGGGCAACACAGTGGCCTAGTGGTTAGCACTTCTGCCTCACAGCACTGGGGTCATGAGTTCAATTCCCAACCATGGCCTTATCTGTGTGGAGTTTGTATGTTCTCCCTGTGTTTACGTGGGTTTCTTCCGGGTGCTCCGGTTTCCTCCCACACTCCAAAAACATACTGGTAGGTGAATTGGCTGCTATCAAAACTGACCCTAGTCTCTGTCTCCCTCTCTGTGTGAGTGTGTGCCTATAGTAGACTCTAAGCTCCAATGGGGCAGGGACTGATGTGAGAGAGTTCTCTGTACAGCGCTGCGGAATCAGTGGCGCTATATAAATAAATGATAATGAAAAATGGAAGAAAATAATTACCAGCTGTCTGCCTAGTCCTATCATAATAGGGAAGGCATGGGGATACAAAAGCCCGGGATGCCTCAATAGAAAAGGTTATAAGATTGATGATTAAAGCATTTCAATCGGCTAAAATAATAATAATATATAAATTTGTTTTGTTTTTTTTATGTATTTTTTTATTTATTTATTTTTTTACACACACACAGAATAGTGTCCTGTGCCATAGGGTGCAGGCCGGTAAGCACGGTGCTCCAATACTAAAGTAGTGAAGGGGTTAATAAGAAAGGATCTTCAGAATTGAATGTCCTTGCTCAGTCACTGGGGAAATCCTTCTTGCTTTTGTCAGATCATCTTTTATAGTCTCCTCTACGGTCAGTGTCAGTTTCTGCTTCAGTAATCCCTAGAATGGGTACCAGAAGTGACAGCGCCAACATCCTCCTTTCAAACGTCCTAACACATCCCCCTGTGGGGAGCCGACCCTTGGCTCATTGCTTTCTTTCCCCCTCTCTTCCGTAATGCAGAAGATTAGAGTTACAAATCTTTTAGCATGCGTTAGTGGCGTAGCCTTTATAATGCAACTAGTAACATCAGTATATACCACATGCATTTAATACATAGTTTAATGCCATCTTTATACAACTCAAGCTGCTTCATAGGAATCAATCATTATTTTAAAACAGAAGTAACACAGGAGGTTAATAGTGCACCAAATTAAGTTTTGAAGTTCAATCAATGCATAGTATTAGAAGCAGCTATATCATACACACAAACATACCAGGAGTCTGTATTATCCGCTATTA